>NC_142810.1:12177141-12314139 GCF_049724085.1 Artemia sp. Qi Xiang Cuo | reverse complement strand
AACCGACTGACCTAAAAAAAATGAGTGTCACATTAGAAAACCCGTTTGGTAGGGCAAGTACCGTTCGTAGTAATAGGCGACTGCCCCTGGCAAGTCAATGTACCGGTTAAACTACACGCATATCCATGCCTCAGGCGTAGGTGTGAAAGTGCGTACACTTTTGAGCATATTCTTGTAGGGTTGAATGTAGGTGTGAAAGCTTTATATAACTTACTACTAGCGGTGGGCCCGTATTATGCACCAGTACCAAAGAAAATCTTGCAACCCAAAATTTTTTATTTGTAAACTGGCTTACAATTTTACACAGACAATTCAATCAGGTTTTGGAAGGCAGTGCTAGTTGATATTTTTTCCGCTATTTAAACAAATAGATTAAACTTGCCATTTTGACACACATATCCCAAATAAATTGATTGACATATAAAAATAAGTCTTGAAAATAAACCAATGAAATTGAGGCATAGATTATTCTACAGTGTTATGATAATGAATCCCTCTGGTACTATGTGTAGACAATGTCGTTTTCATAGATTTTTCGGTTCTTATGCCTTATGCGAGCACCGCTATATACTGTATATGGAATGTCGAATGGGAAATGCTACAGTCATCCGAAAAAAACCTTCAAACGGCTATTTGCAAGACCAAAATTGATTGCAAATCGTTGTTTCTCATGGAGTTTACAATATTTAAACGATTTTTTGGGGGGTTTAGGGGGGCGGTGCCTAGGTTAGGTTAGGTTACGTGTTTAATATATGCTATGCTTTACCCCCCCCCCCCTAATGTGCGAATATATAGCCCAAATTTGTTTCTAAACTATTATATATTCATCCTATTTTATTTTATTTCCTGTTTAACATTCCACATACAGTATATAGCGGTGCCCGCATAATGTATAAGTACCGATTTTTTTCAATTAAAATTTTGGAGGAAAACGTTCCAAGCTTAATACCATACTTTAAATATTAATGAATGAATGAATGACTTTTCAAATGGTTAAACCCGTTTCCAGAATAAACAGACTAGTTTCCTATTTGTTCTACACAACAGAGGACAAAAATATCAGAGGTTGGAGAGAAAAAATCAAACAAACGGCAAAAGGGAAAACAAAAAAAAACAGACAAAATCCACCAAAAGGAAGTAGAAAAACAGGAAAAGAATCGAAGAATAAAATAAGCTGAAAGAAAAAAATCACAATGTATAGTCGTTTTGTTTTTTTCTAATGTGCAAAAAGGGGGAAAAACAAGAAAAAAAAATCCAATAAGAGGAAGTAGACAAATAGGAAAAGAAAAGAAGAATAAAAATGAGCTAGAAAAAAGAAATATATATATATATATATATATATATATATATATATATATATATATATATATATATATATATATATATATATATATACATATACAATATACAGTCGTATTGTTCAAATGTGCAAAAGGAATAAAACAAGAAACAAGAAAATCCGCTAAAAGGAAGTAGACAAACAAGAAACGAAAAGAAGAAGAAAAATTAGCTGAAGGAAAGACAAAAAAATATACAATACACAGTCTTTTTGTTTTGTTCAAATGTACTAGAACTGCATGCCAAGCCTCTTTAATATATCCAATAATATTAATATTAAATATGTTTTTGTAAGTCAACCACTCTACTCCTTATTTCTGGAGGGACAAATTACCCCACCTTTTAAGACCAGACTGGTTTTAAAACTTGAACCAAGTACAGCTACGTACAACCAAGTTTTACAGAGGGAACTTGCTTCAAGTGAACTTATTTCGCACGATCATTGTATGATCCTGCGAAATAAGATTCAAAATCTTATTGCTTCTTTTCCAATAAAAGTATCATTTATTATTTTTAAAATAACTATTGATTCAAACATAGGCGATTTCCTTAGAAGATAAAATAAACAAATTAGAATCCAGTAGCATACATCACAAACCTAAAGCAGTGTCAATTGGGGGGGGGTGGCATTGACCATATGTTAGAATTCTTGACCCGTACCTTGATTTTGAACATATCTGGTTTTGTACTTTCATTGAAAAATGCTGTTTTTTGTGTATTTTCACTGGAAAAAGAAGCAAAATTGCCCCCTAACCTTATAAAAGTATATCTACCCCCCCCCCTCCGACGTTTTTATGAATTGAAGCTGCTGCTTAGAAACCAATATTAAATAATTACACACAAGTCAAAGGTGAGCTGTTGAGATTTGCCAGACGTCATTGATTGATTTGTATTCTATGACATGGAAAACAATAGATAAATGAATGTTTTTGACGGTTGTAATCTTTTAAGCCAGCTCTAATAGTCAAGTGATCTATATAATTATTGCTTCTTTACATAGTCACGTGGAAATGGGCAACTGACCATCCTTAGGAAATGTTGATTGACGTTTGTCATTATATAAGACAAATAACTGTTTGTTTAAAAAATTAACAACCATCTATATCATGTGCGTATACAGAAAATTAGGTACTTGTTATTTAGCTGGAACCAAGGCCGTATCCTGGGGGGGTTACCCGGTTTAAACCCCCCCCCCCGAAATTTTTGACTGAGTCAAAAATAAGTCGAAAATTAATAAAACCTAGGTAAAAATCAGTAACATTAGTCGAAAACTGAGTCAAAAATTAGTAAACCCCCCCCCCCCGAAAAAAAATCCTGAATCCGCCCTTGCTTGGAACCCACGCGAGAAGTGAAGTTTGGTTAATGCTAATGAAATAAAACAAAATAGGATGAAAATATAATAGTTTAGAAACAAAATTCGGCTATATATTTGCACATTAGAAGGGTGGGGAGTAAAGCAAAGCATATATTAGATACGTAACCTAACCTAGGTACCTTTTCCCCCCTAAACCCTAAAAAACTAAAGTTTAAATATTGTAAGCGCAGTGACAAACCACGGTTTGCAATCCAATTCTCTATTGAAAGAAACCCGTTTGACTAGTCTCCAAAGCATCTTCTATATACAATATATCGCATGGGTTCCAGCTAATTGACAAGTGCCGAAAATTAATTTTAAATGAGGTGGATGGAGGGGGTGCTACGATTTCGACTAATTGTCACAAGCACTAAACGTCATAACATTTAAATGGAAAATCCGTCAGAACCACTAACCGTCATAACATCTAAAAAAAAATTATAAGTTTATATAATAGTAATAAGCATATAATAGTTTAGAAACAAATTTTGGCTATATATTTGCACATCAGGGGGATGGGGTAAAGCATAGCATATACTAAATACGTAGCCTGACCTAACCCAGGTACCTTTTCTCCCCTAAACCCAAAAAACTAAAGTTTTAAAATTTTAGATGTTATGACGGTTAGTGGTTCTGACAGATTTTTTTGTTAATGTCATGACGGATTTTGTAGACGAAATGACGTTAGTGCTCCTGACGGTAAGATGTTATGACGCCTTTCCGATAGAGGGTAAACTATCAGAACAGCCAAATTTTATGTAAACTACTAGAAATTGTGCCCAAAATCGCAGCAATGGGGTCCCACGACGCACATCCCTGATACGGATACGGCTCCGGACACGCTTGCAAATAGAAAACAGATGCAAATGAAAAACGATTGCCATCATAAGGGGCGAACATTAGGGAACACTGGGGGTGTTCAATCCATAGATTTTGTAAAATAGGTAAATTTTTGATTCGCTGATTATTGAGATAGCTAAGAAAAAGGCTTGCTTTTAGCATCAGAACTTCATCCTGAATCCAATGGTAACATCTATTTCCATCGTAAATTTATTCCAATCCTTAATGGTCAAATACATACCTGAATTGTATATATGCAAGAGATTTTTTTTTTTCGTTTTGCTAAACTGTTTAATCAATTTGACGAGGAGAGCGGCGTTATACACAATTCAGGTTATATATTTGACATTTGAGCATTGAATAGTCCAATAATTTCAAACATCAAGTTCTTTAATTTACAATTTTCTCTACTACATTTGACGAAAAAAGTCAAAAAATTAATACATATGTGTTTCTGTTTGATTGCTATCAAAATTTAAAAGAAACTCATTTCAAGGGGGTACTGGTTAATTTTTTTCGAGCCGAAAGAGGATGGTACGCCAAACAAGCTTTGGAACCCCTGATTTATATGAATTAATTTGATTTTATCCCCTCTTCCGTCAGTTTAGCCTCTTAGATTATTCCGCCAAAAAAATTCGCCAGTTTAATGCGGTGTATGAAAAATAACTTGTTTGTCAAATAATAAAGTTTATTTTTTGTTGAGCAGCTATTTTTTGTAGAATTGTTATTTGCGCTCTTCTAGGTTACGTATTTTGTGAGGGACGTTGACGAACGTAGAAGAACATTCGTTCCTCTGCGTTACGCATGCTTAAGGCATTTTGTGCACCTTACGCATTTTGTGAGGGAGTTAAGGGTGGCTTATTTTTTTTTTTTTTTATTTGTTTGTTTGTTTATTTGTTTCAAATAAAAAGTCTTGATTCTTGAAATATTACTTATGAGACTGGGGTTTTGAATTGGCCGTGTCGTAATGTCTTTGGAGTTCTTCCAGGCAGAATTGTTTCCGGGCGAATGTTTTGATCTTAGAGATGAAGAGATTAGCGCGGGAATGGGTTTCCTAGTAATTTCAAATGTGACAGCGCAGGGATGTCAAAAACAAAAGGAACACGCAGAAATTACGTGTAGGGGTTATTTGGGCGAAACCGTTTTAGACATTTTAGGGAATTATTTCGGCGAAACAGTTAGAGACATTTTAAAAAATGATTTTAGAAAATGTTTTAGAAGAGGATTTGAAGGTGAAACTCTTTGGTCGTTATAATACAAAAGTTCGATTTGAACAGTGTCGTAAGGTCCCCTACCCCAACCCCAAAGGGCTCCGATCCCCCTACCCCAACGCCGAAGGAAGCCCCGGTCTCCCAACGTCCCCCCGGCTCCCAAAGGGCCCCCCGGACCCCCATTTTTTAATATTTTTTAATTTGTGCATTTTGGGACACAAAAAGTCCCCACCCCCAACTTTTGACCTCCCTCACAACATTAGTGTTTTGTCATGGTTTACCATGTCACAGTTACATTCTCTTGATTTTTCAAAGTTCACTTTGAATTTCTTTCGTTGAAATGCAAGAGTTGGAATATTTCAGTAGTGTTTTGTCTTGGTTTTGCTTTTCACAATTACATTCTCTTGATTTTTCAAAGTTCATTTTGAATTTCTTTCGTTGAAATGCAAGATTTGGAATATTTCAGTAGTGTTTTGTCATGGTTTACCTTGTCACAGTTTCATTTTCTGGATTTTCAAAGATCATTGTTGATTTTTCTATTGAAATTTAAGATTGGGATCATTTCGGTAGTGTTTTGTAATTGTTTACCTTGTCGAAGTTACATTCTCTTTATTTTCAACGTTCATTTTGAATTTTATTCATTTAAATGTAGTTGTTGAAATAGATCATTTAGGCCTGGTCGTGCTCCATTGCTTTGTACATAAATTCTCTCAATTTTTAAAAGTACATTTTGGATTTATTTCGTTGAATTGATTGACCTGGGTCATTTCTTTTTTGATTTTTCGTGCTTTAAATTGTCACAGTTACATTTTCTTGATTTTTCAAAGTTTATTTTAAATTTCTTTCATTGAAATGCAAGAGTTGGAATATTTCAGTAGTGTCTTGTTGTGGTTTACCTTATCACAGTTACATTCTCTTGATTTTTCAAAATTCATTTTGAATTTCTTTTATTGAAATGCAAGAGTTGGAATATTTCAGTATTGTTTTGTTGTGGTTTATCGTGTCACAGTTACATTCTCTTGATTTTTCAAAGTTCATTTTGATTTTTGTCATTGAAATGCAAGAGTTGGATTATTTCAGTAGTGTTCTGTTGTGGTTTATCGTGTCACAGCTACAATCTCTTGATTTTTCAAAGTTCATTTTGATTTTTTTCATTGAAATGCAAGAGTTGGATTATTTCAGTAGTGTTTTATCGTGGTTTACCCTGTCACTCTTTCATTCTCTTAATTTTGCAAAGTTCATTTTGGATTTCTTTCATTGAAATGAAAGAGTTGGATTATTTCAGTAGTGTTTTGTCGTGGTTTACCATGTCGCAGTTACATTCTTTTAATTTTTCAAAGTTCATTTGAATTTCTTTCATTGAAATGCAAGAGTTGAATTATTTCAGTAGTGTTTTGTCGTGGTTTACCATTTCACAGTTACAATATCTTGACTTTTCCAAGTTAATTTTCGATATCTTTTGTAGAAATTCAAGAGCTGTAATATTTTAGTAGTATTCTGTCGCGCTTTACCCAGTCACAGTTACATTCTCTTGATTTTTCAAAGTTCATTTTGAATTTCTTTCATTGAAATGCAAGAGTTGGATTATTTCAGTAGTGTTTTGTCGTGGTTTACCTTGTCACAGTTACATTTTCTTGATTTTTCAAAGTTCATTTTGAATTTCTTTCATTGAAATGCAAGAGTTGGATTATTTCAGTAGTGTTTTGTCATGGTTTACCTTGTCGCAGTTACATTCTCTTAATTTTCAACGTTCATTGCGGACTCCTTTCATTGAAATGCAATATTTGGAATATTTCAGTAGTGTTTTGTTGTGGTTTACTCTGTCGCAGTTACATTTTCTTGATTTTTCAAAGTTCATTTTGAATTTCATTCGTTGAAATGCAAGAGTTGGAATATTTCAGTAGTGTTTTGTTGTGGTTTACCTTGTCATAGTTACATTCACTTGATGTTTCAAAGTTCATTTTGAATTTCTTTCATTGCAATGCATGAGTTGGAACATTTCAGTAGTGTTTTGTCGTGGTTTACCTTGTCACAGTTATGTTCTCTTGATTTTTCAAAGTTCATTTTGAATTTCTTTAATTGAAATGCAAGAGTTGGATTATTTCAGTAGTGTTTTGTCATGGTTTACCTTGTCAAAGTTACATTCTCTTGATTTTTCAAAGTTCATTTTGATTTTTTCATTGAAATGAAAGAGTTGGAATATTTCAGTAGTGTTCTGTCATTGTTTACCTTGTCACAGTTACATTCTCTTGATTTTTCAAAGTTCACTTTGAATTTCTTTCGTTGAAATGCAAGAGTTGGAATATTTCAGTAGTGTTTTGTTGTGGTTTACCTTGTCACAGTTACATTCTCTTGATTTTTCAAAGTTCATTTTTAATTTCTATCATTGAAATGCAATAGTTGGAATATTTCAGTAGTTTTTTGTCGTGGTTTACCTTGTCACAGTTACATTCTCTTGATTTTTCAAAGATCATTTTGGTTTTCTTTCGTTGAAATGCAAGAGTTGGAATATTTCAGTAGTGTTTTGATGTGGTTTACCTTGTCACAGTTACGTTCTCTTGATTTTTCAAAGTTCATTTTGGTTTTCTTTCGTTGAAATGCAAGAGTTTGAATATTTCTGTAGTGTTTTGTTGTGGTTTTCCTTGTAACACTTACATTCTGTTGATTTTTTAAAGTTCATTTTGGATTTCTTTCGTTGAAATGCAAGAGTTGGAATATTTCAGTAGTGTTTTGTTGTGGTTTAAATTGTCACAGTTACATTCTCTTGATTTTTCAAAGTTCATTTTGAATTTCTTTCATTGAAATGCATGAGTTGGAATATTTCAGTAGTGTTTTGTCGTGGTTTACCATTTCACAGTTACATTCTCTTGATTTTTCAAAGTTCATTTTGATTTTTTTCATTGAAATGCAAGAGTTGGATTATTTAGTAGTGTTTTATCGTGGTTTATCTTGTCAAAGTTACATTCTCTTGCTTTTTCAAAGTTCGTTTTGATTTTTTTCGTTGAAATGAAAGAGTTGGAATATTTCAATAGTGTTTTGTCATGGTTTACCTTGTCAGACTTACATTCTCTTAATTTTTCAAAGTTCATTTTGTTTTTATTTCGGTGAAATTCAAGAGTTGGAATATTTCAGTAGTGTATTGATGTGGTTTACCTTGTCACAGTTACATTCTCTTGATTTTTCAAAGTTCCTTTTGGTTTTATTTCGGTGAAATGCAAGAGTTGGAATATTTAAGTAGTGTTATGTAGCCTACGTACGTGCGCGTACGTAGGCTAACCTAACCTAACTTGATCTAGCCTAACCTAACCTAACAAAAATCAAGAAAATGTAACTGTGTCAAGGTAAAGCACAACAAAACATATTTCAACGAAAGAAATTCAAAATCGACTTTGAAAAATCAAGAAAATGTAACTCTGATAAGATCAACCACAACAAAAAACTACTGAAATATTCCAACTCTTTCATTTCAACGAAAGAAAATCAAAATAAACTTTGAAAAATTAAGAGAATGTAACTGTGACTAGGTAAACCGCGACAAAAAACTATTGAAATATTCCAACTCTTGCATTTCATTAAAAGAAATCCAAAATGAACTTCGAAAAATTAAGAGAATGTAAGTGTAACATGGTAAACCACAACAAAACACTACTGAAATATTCCAACTCTTGCATTTCACCGAAATAAAACCAAAATGAACTTTGAAAAATCAAGAGAATGTAACTGTGACAAGGTAAACCACATCAAAACACTACTGAGATATTCCAACTCTTGAATTTCACCGAAATAAATACACAATGAACTTTGAAAATTTAAGAGAATGTAAGTCTGACAAGGTAAACTATGACAAAACACTATTGAAATATTCCAACTCTTTCATTTCATCGAAAGAAAGTCAAAATGAACTTTGAAAAATTAAGAGACTGTAACTGTGACAAGGTAAACCACGACAAAACATTGCTGAAATATTCCAACTCTTTCATTTCAATGATAGAAATTCAAAATAAATTTTGACAAATCAAGAAAATGTAACTTTGACAAGGTAAACCGCAACAAAACACTACTGAAATATTCCAACTCTTGCATTTCAACGAAAGAAATTCAAAATGAACCTTGAAAAATCAAGATAATGTAACTGTTACATAGTAAACCATGACAAAACAATAGTGAAATATTCCAACTCTTGCATTTCAATGACAGAAATTCAAAATCAACTTTGAAAAATCAAGAGAATGTAAATATGACAAGGTAAACCATATCAAAACACTACTGAAATATTATAACTCTTGCATTTTACCGAAAGAAATTCAAAATGAACTTTGAAAAATCAAGAGAATGTAACTGTGAGAAGGTAAACAACGACAAAACAGTACTAACTTATTTCAGCTATTTCATTTAAATGAAATAAATACGAATTGAACTTTGAAAAATTAAAAGAATGTAACTGTGACAAGGTAAACCACAACAATACACTACTGAAATATTCCAACTCTTGCATTTCAAAGGAATGAAATTCAAAATGAACTTTGAAAAATTTAGAAGATGTAACTGTGATAAGGTAAACCACAAAAAAACACTACTAAAATATTCAGTCTCTGGCATTTAAATGAAAGAAAACCTAAACAAACTCTGAAAATCAAGAAAATGTAATTGCGCTAAGGTAAACCACGACAAAACACTACTGAAATAATCCATCTCCTGCATTTCAATGAAAGGAATCCACAATGAACTTTGAAAATCAATAGAATGTAACTGTGACAAGGTAAACCACAACAAAACACTACTGAAATAATCCAACTCTTGCATTTCAATGAAAGAAATCCAAAATGAAGTTTGAAAAATCAAGAAAATGTAAGTGTGACAAGGTAAACCACAACAACACACTACTGAAATATTCCAACTCTTGCATTTCAACGATAGAAATTCAAAAGGAAATTTGAAAAATTAAGAGAATGTAACTGTGACAAGCTAAACCACAAAAAAACACTACTGAAATAATCCAACTCTTGCATTTCAATGAAAGAAATTCAAAATGAACTTTGAAAAATCCAGAGGATGTGACTGTGAAATTTTAAAGCAAGACGAGACACTACTGAAATGCTCCAATTCTTGCATTTCAACAAAAGAAATCGAAAATTAACTTTGAAAATCAAAAGAATGTAACTGTCAAATGGAAAACCACGAGAAAAGGCCACTGAAAAATTCCAACTCTACCATTTCAATGAAGGAAACTCAAAAGAACTTTGAAAAATCGAGAGAATGTAAATGTGTCATGGTAAACCACGACAAAACACTACTGAAATATTCCAACTCTTGCATTTCAAAGAAAGAAATTCAAAATGAACTTTGAAAAATTAAGAGAATGTAACTTCGACATGGTAAACCACGACAATACACTACTGAATTATTCTAACTCTTGCATTTCAATGAAAGAAATTCAAATGAACTCAAGAGAATGAAAGTCAAGAGAATGAAAGTGTGACAAGGTAAACCATGATCAAACACTACTGAAATAATCCAACTCTTGCATTTCAATGAAAAAAATCAAAATGAACTTTGAAAAATCAAGAGAATGTAGCTGTGACAAGGTAAACCACGATCAAACACTACTGAAATAATCCAACTCTTGCATTTCAATGAAAAAAAAAATCAAAATGAACTTTGAAAAATCAAGAGAATGTAACTCTGACAAGGTAAACCACAACAAAACACTACTGAAATATTCCAACTCTTGCATTTCAACGAAAGAAGTTCAAAATGAACTTTGAAAAACTAAGAGAATGTAACTGTGACAAGGTAAACCACAACAAAACACTATTAAAATATTCCAACTCTTGCATTTAATCGAAAGAAATCCAAAATGAACTTTGAAAAATTAAGAGAATGAAAGTGTTACAAGGTAAACCACAACAAAACACTACTGAAATATTCCAAATCATGCATTTCAACTAAATAAAAACGAAATAAACTTTGAAGAATCAAGAGAACGTAATTGTGACAAGGTAAATAATATTAACCCACTAATGAAATATTCTAACTATCACTTTAAAATGAAAGAAAACCAAAATGAACGATGAAAAAATCAAGAAAATGTAACTGTGACAAGGTAAACCTCGACAAACACTACTGAAATATTCCAACTCTTGCATTTCAATGATAGAAATTAAAAATGAACTTTGAAAAATTAAGAGAATGTAACTGTGACATGGTAAACAATGACGAAACACTACTGAAATATTCCAACTCTTGCATTTCAATGAAAAAAATCAAAATGAACTTTGAAAAATCAAGAGAATGTATTTGTGACAAGGTAAACCATGACAAAACACTACTGAAATAATCCAACTCTTGCATTTCAACGAAAGAAATTCAAAATGAACTTTGAAAAATCAAGAGAATGTAACTGTGACATGGTAAACAATGACGAAACACTACTGAAATATTCCAATTCTTGCATTTCAATGAAGGAAATCAAAATGAACTTTGAAAAATCAAGAGAATGTAACTGTGGCATGGTAAACCATGAAAAAACACTACTTAAATATTCCAACTCTTGCAATTCAACGAAAGAAATTGAAAATGAACTTTGAAAAATCGATACCATGTAACTGTGACAATGTGAACCACGACAAAACACTACTGAAATAATCCAATTCTTGCATTTCAACGAAAGAAATCCAAAATGAACTTTGAAAAATGAAAAGAATGTAACTGTGACAATGTAAACCACCACAAAACACTACTGAAATATTCCAACTCTTGCATTTCAATGAAAGAAATTCGAAACGAACTTTGAAAAATTAATAGAATATAAGTTGGACTTGGTGAAGCACAACAAAGCACTACTGAAACAATCCAACTCTTGCATTTCAACGAAAGAAATTCAAAATTAACTTCGAAAAATCAAGAGAATGTAACTGTGACAAGGTAAACCACAACAAAACACTACTGAAATATTCCAACTCATGCATTTCAATGAAAGATAATCAAAATGAGCTTTGAAAAATCAAGAAAATGTAACTGCGACATGGTAAACCACGACTAAACACTACTAAAATATTCCAACTCTTGCATTTCAATGAAAGAAATCCGCAATGAACGTTGAAAATCAAGAGAATTTAACTGCGACAAGGTAAACCAATGCATTTCAACGAAAGAAATTCAAAATGAACTTTGAAAAATCATGAGAATGTAACTGTGACAAGGTAAACCACGACAAAACACTACTGAAATATTCCAACTCTTGCATTTCAATTAAAGAAATTCAAAATGGACTTTGAAAAATTAAGTGAATGTAACTATGACAAGGTAAATCATGACAAAACACTTCTGAAATACTCCAACTCTTGCATTTCAAGGAAAGAAATCCAATATGAACTTTCAAAATCAAGAGAATGTCACTGCGACAAGGTAAACCATGACAAAACACTACTGAAATAATCCAACTCTTGCATTTCAATGAAAGAAATCCACAATGAACTTTGAAAATGAAGAGAATGTAACTGTAACAAGGTAAACCACGACAAAACACTAGTGAAATAATCCAACTCTTGCATTTCAATGAAAGAAATTCAAAATGAAGTTTGAAAAATCAAGAAAATGTAACTGCGACAAGGTAAACCATAACAAAACACTACTGAAATATTCCTACTCTTGCATTTCAACGAAAGAAATCCAAAATGAACCTTGAAAAATCAAGAGAATGTAACTGTGAAATAGTAAACCATGACAAAACACTACTGAAATAATCCAACTCTTGCATTTCAAACACATAAATGCAAATGAACTTTGAAAAATTAAGAGAATGTAACTGTGACAAGGTAAACCACGACGAAACATTACTGAAATATTCCAACTCTTGCATTTCAATGAAAGAAATCCGTAATGAACGTTGAAAATCAAGAGAATGTAACTGCGACAAGGTAAACCAATGCATTTCAACGAAAGAAATTCAAAATAAACTTTGAAAAATCATGAGAATGTAACTGTGACAAGGTAAACCACGACAAAACACTACTGAAATATTCCAACTCTTGCATTTCAATGAAAGAAATTCAAAATGGACTTTGAAAAATCAAGAGAATGTAACTGTGACAAGGTAAACCAAAACAAAACACTACTGAAATATTCCAACTCTTGCATTTCAACGAATGAAATTCAAAAAGAACGTTGAAAAGTCAAGATAATGTAACTACGACAAGGTAAACTACAACAAAACACTACTAAAATATTCCAACTTTTGCAATTCAATGAAGGAAAACCTCACTGAACTTTGAAAATCAAGAGAATATAACTGCGACAATGTAAACCATTACAAAACACTACTGAAATAATCCAACTCTTGCATTTCAATGAAAGAAATCCACAATAAACATTGAAAATCAAGAAAATGTAACTGTGACAAGGTAAACCTCAACAAAACACTACTGAAATAATCCAACTCTTGCATTTCAATGAAAGAAATTCAAAATGAACTTTGAAAAATTAAGAGAATGTAACTGTGACAAGGTAAACCTCAACAAAACACTACTTATATATACAAGCTCTTTCATTACAACGAAAGATATCAAAAATTAACCTTGAAAAATCAAGAGAATGTAACTGTGACATGGTAAACCATGACAAAACACTACTGAAATATTCCAACTCTTTAATTTCAGTGAAAGAAATTCAAAATGAACTTTGCAAAGCTAATAGAATGAAAGTGTGACAGGGTAAACCACGACAATACACTACTGAAATAATCCAACTCTTGCATTTCAACGAAAAAAAATCCAAAATGAACTTTGAAAAATCAAGAGAATGAAAGTGTGACAAGGTAAACCACGATAAAACACTACAGAAATAATCCAACTCTTGCATTTCAATGAAAAAAATCAAAATGAACTTTGAAAAATCAAGAGAATGTAGCTGTGACACGATTAACCACAACAAAACACTACTGAAATAATCCAACTCTTGCATTTCAATGAAAAAAATCAAAATGAACTTTGAAAAATCAAGAGAATGTAACTGTGACACGATAAACCACAACAAAACACTACTGAAATATTCCAACTCATGCATTTCAATGAAAGAAATTCAAAATGAACTTTGAAAAATCACGAGAATGTAACTGTGACAAGGTAAACCACAACAAAACACTACTGAAATATTCCAAATCATGCATTTCAATGAAAGAAATTCAAAATTAACTTTGAAAAATCAAGAGAATGTAACTGTGACAAGGTAAACCGCAACAAAACACTACTGAAATATTCCAACTCATGCATTTCAATAAAAGAAATTCAAAATGAACTTTGAAAAATCACAAGAATGTAACAGTGACAAGGTAAACCACAACAAAACACTACTGAAATATTCCACTCTTGCATTTCGACGAATGAAATACAAAATGAACTTTGAAAAATCAAGAAAATGAAACTGCGACAAGGTAAACTACAACAAAACACTACTGAAATATTCCAACTCTTGCATTTCAATGAAAGAAATCCACAATGAACGTTGAAAATCAATATAATTTAACTGCGACAAGGTAAACCATGACAAAACACTACTGAAATATTCCAACTCTTGCATTTCAATGAAAGAAATTCAAAATGAACTTTACAAAATTAAGAGAATGAAAGTGTGACAAAGTAAACCATGACAAAACACTAATGTTATGAGGGGGTCAAAAGTTGGGGGTGGGGCCCTTTTGTGTCCCAAAATGCGCAAATTAAAAATATTAAAAAATGGGGGCCCGGGGGGCCCTTTGGGAGCCCGGGGCCCCTTTGGCGCCCGGGGGCTTCCTGCGGGTGTGGGTTAAGGGGAGCGGAACCCTTTGGGGTTGGGGTAGGGGACCTCACGACACTGTTCAAATCGAACTTGTGTATTATAACGACCACAGAGTTTCACCCTCAAATCCTCTTCTAAAACATCTTCTAAAATCATCTTTTAAAATGTCTCTAACTGTTTCGCCGAAATAATTCCCTAAAATGTCTAAAACGGTTTCGTCCAAATAACCCCTAAACGTAATTTCTGCGTGTTCCTTTTTTTTGACATCCCTGCGCTGTCACATTTGAAATTACTAGGAAACCCATTCCCGCGCTAATCTCTTCATCTCTAAGATCAAAACATTCGCCCGGAAACAATTCTCCTGGAAGAACTCCAAAGACATTAATAAACATCGCCCGGAGACAATTCTCCTTGGAAAAACATCAAAGACATTAATAAACTTTGCCCGGGAACAATTCTCAGAAATCCATTTCCCCTAGGGAGACTATGCCCATATATGAACTCCCGTCACGAGCTCATGAGGTTAGCATAGGTTACGCAATCAATTTCTCGGAAACGTGTTCTCCCTGGGGATTCCATGCTCATATATGGTGCCCCCGTCGAACTGACAGCACAGGTGTTCTCCCTAGGGACTCTCTGCCCATATATGGACTCCCGTCACGAGTCAATAAGGCCTTTCTACTCACTTGTGTTGAGGAACGTGCTCAGTTGTGTTGGCTTCAAGGGACTTGGGCCTGGAATGAGGTGTTAGTAGTAGTACAAGCAGATTCATCTAGCCTTTTGTTTGCATTAAATATAAAACTACATGTCTTTTTAACTGAAAGTAAGGAGCAACATTAAAACTTAAAAGTAATAGAATTTATTCCTAATATGAGGGATGATGTTCCCTTCTTAATCGCTCGTTCTTTACGCTTAAATCTTAAGTTCTTCTAACATACTTCTTAGTCAAGTTCAGCAACCCTTGTGTTCCAGGAATCTTTGTTTAAGGAATTGAGACGAAAAGTCAAACTTAAGCATAAAGAGCGAAGGATTGAGCAGGGGACAGCACTCTTGTATACGGAATGTTTTCTGCCGGTTTGAACGTTGTTCCTAACTTCCAGTTAAAAAAAAAACCTGTCTTTTTATTTAAATCCTGACCGTTTATCAATCAAATTCGTTTTTATTAGCTCTCGTGACAAGCGACGCGACGGGCCAGCATCTTTTGACAGATGTTTAAGAAATCGCTGATGAAGATATCTTGGTCATCCACTACGCATGGACAATATCCAGCTACCCAATGCAGCGCTCCACTGGCAACCAACAGGCTCACGCCGCAGTGGCAGACCCAGACGCACTCTAACCCAGACCTGTGCCGAACGTACCAGACAGTTAAACAGAACTAATGCATGTCAATCCAAGTCATGTGGGAGGACATACTGGCGACACCAAACCAACAGGAAGATCGACGGCTCTTCTTGGTGCACTGACCGCCTCCTCCGGAGACACAGGCGCATCCAAGGTCTCTGGATGAGGACAAGCTCTCTTATTTTCTTATTGAAGTTCCAAGGACAGTGAAAATTAGCTCCGATTGTTTGAATTGGCTGAGTGGTATTTGGTACTTGTGGATTATAACTAAACTAGCGCTATAGATTGTACAAGGAAACCAGACACGAAAGCAGACAAAGGGTATTTGCTACATAAATTGATGGCAAAGCGTGGTTTCTCATTCAGTTTAAAATATTTAAACGATTGTTTTTTGGGGTTTAGGGGGGGGAGGGACCTAGGTTAGGCTACGTATTTAATATATGCTATGCTCACGTTTCTAATCATGATTAAATAAAAAACGAAGTTTTTCAAATGAAAGTAAGGAGCAACATTAAAACTTAAAACGAACAGAAATTAATACGTATATGAGGGGGGTCACCCCCACCAGAAAATTCCCCCACTCCCGAAAAATGTTAGCATACATTCCAATAACCCATGCTATATGTAAATAATGGGAAAAGTTCATAGCTTGTAGCCCTTCTCCTTGGGACTATAGGGGGCGAAGTAATCCTTAAATAAATATTTTCTAGATCCTTTGACTATGCTGAACAAAATGTTTATCTCAAATTTTATCAGACGATTTTTGGGGTAAAGGGATTTGGAAGGGGGGCTGGATGCCCTCCAATATTTTTGGTCACCTAAAAAGGGCACTAAGACTTTGGATTTTCAATCAGATGAGCCCTCCTGATCAACTATGATTATTAATTTGATAATATCATCAATGAGGGGAAAAAGAAAGAAATAAACACGCATCCGCGATTTTTCTTCTGGCAAATCTGCAAAATTCAACATTTTGTATGAAACCTGTACAGTAGGGTTGTACATTTTAGCTTGAAACCTGTACAGTAGGGTTTTCTGATATACTGAATCTGACGGTGTGATTTTCACTGAGATCTCCTGATGTTTTTGGGGCGTTTCCTTCTTTTTCAAAATTTTGGCAAATTTTCTCTGGCTCGTAACTTTCGATGGGTAACACTAAACTTGATGAATTTTATGCATTTTGAATTAGCATCAAAATTAGATTCTTTTGTTGTATCTATTGTTATCAAAAACCCTGTTTCTTAGAGTTTCAGCTACTATTAACCGCATCGCTCCTTACTTACAGTTCGTTACCTCGAACTGTTTGAAACAACCAACAGATATATCTTGGAAAATCACTGTTTTCAGACATGAATAGACAATGGGTCCAGGGTAAAAAAAAAAAAAGTAGTTTAATTTTGATGTCCTTTGTACAGAAAAGTACTGTATTATATTTGCCTCTTTTCTAATGATATACTGTGTTATTTGTTTTAGCAAACCGTTCTCCATTTTTATGAAGATCAATAAACTCCTTTGATTCTCGCTAATTCTTTTTCTGGGTTCATCTGTCATTATTTCATAGTCGGAAATGACTATATTACCACACACAACAATGCTAATAAGGTTCCAGATTGTGTCATATACGGTACGAAATGTCTATCCACTCCATTTAGGGACAGATAAATGATCGAAGTAGGCCTACCCTATGTATTTCGATGGACTGTGACCCAGCGTTCAATGTACCCTATTGCTATTGAGTGCAATTGGTTCTTGTCGCTAACAGCCAATGAAAACCAATCTAATTTGACAGTCAATCAGAAATAAGCCCCTTTACATGTAGGCAGATAACTGACAGACTTGTGTCTACAAAAAATGAAATAAAAAAACAAGTTTTTTTAACTGAAAGTAAGGAGCAAGATTAAAACTCAAAACGAACAGAAATTATTTCGTATATGAAAGGGACTGTCCCCTCCTCAACGCCTCACTCTTTACGCTATAGTTTGACTCTTTCTCACATCTTATTTTTTAAAGCAATAAAAAACTATGGCGCAAAGAGCGAGGCGTGGAGGAGGGGACACCCCCTCCTCAACGGGGTTTTCCGTGTTGGTGAAATTGGGGAGGGGGTGCAAAAATGATGCTGCAACCATGGATCTACTTTTCGGGCGAAATAAGTTCACTTGAACAAGTTCCTTTGGTACAACTTTGTTGTACCAAGCTGTGCTTGGTACAAGTTGATTTGGAACAATTTTTTAAACCATTAAGGTTTTCAAAAGTGGGGTTATTTGTTTCTCCAGAAATAAGGAGTAGTATCGTAGACTTACACAAATATATGAAAAAGCGCACTTTTAACACATACTACTACTAATAACGCACTGTAGCACCAAGCCGCATGAGCCTAAAACATAGCTATGTACCCTCTTCCTCCGTCCCAATCTATTAAAAATATAATCAAAATCTATAAGTAATCAATTCAAAATTCTATACTTAACATATAAGTATAATTTTTATAGGATAGTGAAATTATGGTTTTGAGCTTGCGACGTTTTCCTCCAAGGATTTAAATGATAAAAATCTGCAAACCGACAGTGTCTACGCAAAGGACCCTAGAGATTATATTTTATAAGCCAATCATTTTATTTGTGACATGTATATCAGAAAGGCAAGTTTAATCTATCTATTTTAGTAGTGGAACAGATTCAACTAGCCCCGCCGTCTAAATTCCGATTGGATTGTCCGTGTCAAATCGTAAACCAGTCTAAAGATCGAAAAGTCCGTAGTCACAAGATTTTCTTTTCAAGTGATTTCTCTGATCCCCTATGTTTTCTAACCGAATAATATTGCCTAATTTCATTAGAGTATATAACACGATAGGTAGTCTTTAAAGTAGAAGAACTGAAATATTGTTAGTTCCTCAGTGGTTATCAGAATAGTTATAGAATGACCACATATGGTCATTATATGTAGCAATTAATAACCTATATAATGTAGGTTGTTAATTATTACCTACATTATAATTAATAATGTTGAAAAAAATTTTGTATGGGCCACTTTGGAAAAAAAGGGACATGGGAGATTGGCTAATTGTCCTCCAGCTTTTTGGTCACTTAATAAGGACACTAGATATTTTAACTTTCGTTCAAGTGAGCAGTTTTCCGATCTTCTATGACCATAGCTTCTATACTATTACCCCTGGAAAGGAAAAAAAATAAACTTTTATTTTGATGCATCTATTGATACCTAAATTCGGTTTTTTAGAGTTTCAGTTACTGTTAAGCCGAGATGCTCCTTACTTACAGTTCGTCTCAATGAACTGTTTGAAAAGTCAAAGCTGGTTGACGAAATGTTAGCTTGCCCGCCCAGCTTTGCCTGAAAAAGCCATAATGAAGAAAGGGCTTAATATTTGGAACTTGCTGCCCTCCAGACTGAGGACTGTCGTAAATAGTCACGAAGACCACACTACTTTTTTATCATAAACAACAAAATATAAGTAGAACAATAGGGATTTTTTTCTGTTAGACAGTGGAATGCGAACTTTATATGAATATTTCGACCCTATATCCAATCCCGTCCTCAGCAAAACAAATGGAAAAAATGTAAAAAAAAAACTCACATTAGAATACGATCATTAAAACTAAGATCTTTTAAAAACAGTCCTAGCATCATTACTTCAGGGAAGTTCAACCAGGAAGTTCAGGATTCCACTGTCTTAGAGAAAAAAAAATCCCTATTGTTCTACTTATATTTTGCTGTTTAGAATTGCCACTCTTGGTCTTAACATATAAATGTGTTAGACTTTTTTTCTTTCCTGGCAGCGCAGTTTTTTAGTTGGATATTTTTCTTCGATAGTATATGAAAAAAATTAATTGTTTAGCTAATAATTGAATTTCTTTACATTTTTTCGTAAATTTTATCTGTCTCTCCCTAACTTACAGGCCGTTGAGCCTTTTGTGGATGTTAGAAAAATTGTCTAAATTGTTCTTTTAAAGATTATTCCATAGCATGGACACCCCCATTGTCCGTGTGGTCAAGGGGGTCATACCCCCTCCCTGAGATGCAAACTACTACTACTAACAACTTACCGCGGCTATTCAAAGCCTCCCAATCTATTCAAAGCCTCCCTTATCACACCCTCCCAGGAAGTTCCCATTTCCCTGAAATATTTCTTTATGACATCCTCCCAACCCAAGTGCGGACGCCCTACTTCGCAATTTGCCCTTTACGGTTGACCAGAGAGGACAATCTTCGGCAATCTGTCATCCTTCATCCGCAAAATGTGCCCTAGCCATCTCAACTTTTCTGTCATTACAGCCCTAGAAAGCGGGATTGAACCGCACTTTTCGTACAACCTACTGTTTGAAATACGGTCAATCGGCCGGGTACCCAGAACAATCTGTAGATAATTTCTCTGGAAAACATCTAGCAAATCTTCATCCACTTTTCGCAGCGTCCATGCTTCAGAACCATATTTGACCACTGTCACCACTGTAGCTTCCAATATTTTAATTTTGGTTTACAATCTTATCTTCTTAATCCTCCAAACTTTTTTCAAATGTGAAAAAAACACCTTGGCTATTCTACTTTTAACATCTTCACTGCTCACACCGTCTTTACTAATAATTCTGCTAAGGTAAGTGAAGCTGTCCACTTGATCAATCTTTCCGTTACCCAACGTCACCTTTTCATCTTCACTTATTCTTAGTCTTAGCGACTTTGTCTTCGTAACATTAATTTTCGAACCTGTTCTAGCACCCTGAACTCGTAAAACCTCTAAAGTTCATTTGTTATGCTCAGACTTTCATTTAGCATGATTATCATCAGCATAATCTAAATCCAGGAAAGTGTTTCCTCTCCATTCGATCCCGTGTTCTCTCACTGTTTTTCCTGTGCTCCTTAAGACAAAGTCTATCAAAATGATCCATATAAAGGGGGACAGAACACAACCCTGCTTAACTCCTGATTTAATAAGAAACCAGCTGTTAACCTCATTTCCTACCTTAACCGCAGCAGTGTTATTCTCGTACATAGCACTAACCACTTTAATGTATTTGTCTGGTATACCAGACCTTGAGATGCAAAGATATTTAAAAATTGTATCCAAAGAGGAAAATGAGAAATATTGTAATCAAATCGTGTTATAAATAAAACCCCAGGTAGTAATCCTCCTAGCCTCCTTTACGCCCCCCCTCCGGCTAACCAGCTTGGAAATTTTCTTGGTTGTACTTTTCCTATTCAGGATACTTTATATTCCTGTAGAATCGATAATTGGAACATTCAGTATCAATAAAAGCTGAAAATGCAGTAAATAAACAACAGCATAGCAGTCAGTAATGCAGTAACCAATAAGTAATAACCAATATGTAAATAACAAGGGTATTGAACGGTGAGAGGCAGGGCTGTATCCAGGATTTCTTCGGGGGGGGGGGATAAGTTTAAAAAACCCGATCAAAAATATGTTTATATGTATTTTTGTTAGGTTTGTACGAATCAGACAGAAATTTGGGTTGGGGGCCTCAAAACCCCCTGGATACGGTCTTGGTGAGAGGATCTGTTTTTGTCACCACCCAAAAATAAAGATAAGCAGCAAAACTGTTCTAGTCAAAATAAGTTCAAATTCAGGGAGAGGAAGAGATGACTTGGGGCCTTATTTGCCTGAAATTTGTTTTCGACATTGAGTTCTACAACTAGAAATGGATACTAGGCTACAACTTTTGTAATTAAGCCCTACATTTCTGTGAATGGGAGCTGTCTGGACTTTAAAATCCCGCCAGATGCGTGGCATAGAAAATTCACTAAAAGCTTAATTTTTATTTTGAAATTCATTTACAAGGTGAATGAAATTGTTCGAAGCTTCTTCAAATTTGGTTGAACAGTGATTTCGATATGTTAATAACTCTTTTATGTTAATAACTATCTGATTAAACAATATTGATTCATTATCATAGGCTATTAGGAAACATCTGACTGTGAGATTAAATGGGTATTTATTCAAATTCTATAGGCTTTTTAGCCTTAATAGGGTCATTGTATGTTAATAACTTTGCAGGAAAAAAATTATTTGGAGCATTGTTTGCCATCTTTTTTTCGACTTGTTTGCGGTTTCAAGGGGTTGCCCACTACCAAAATCTTGTAAACTAAGTGGATCCTGCCCCTTGTTACGGAAAGAGGTTTTGCATAACAGAAGTGGTAAGTTTGGCGGAAAGAGACGCGGCATAGAAGGTATGTGCCACAATTTTGTGTAAAGAGGTGTCAAACCGTTCGTCGTAACGAACTGTAAGTAAGGAGCGACCAGCTCAATAGTAGCAAAAGCTTTAAAAAACGGAAAACCCTAAAAAAAATTTATACCAATAGATATATCCAAAGAATATGTTTTTTATGCTGATTTCAAATATATAGGCTTCATTAAGTTTAGTCTTACTCATCAAAGGTTACGAGTCTCTGAAAGTTTGCCGGATTTTTGCAAAAAAGGGGAAAACAACCCCTAAAAGTCATTGAATCCTAATCAAAATCACATCATCAGATTCAGCGTATCAGAGAACCCTTTTATAGAGGTTTTAAGCTCCCAACTGCAAAAATGTGGAATTTTGTATTTTTGCCAGAAGAAAGATCACGGATGCGTTGTTTATTTGTTTTTTGCTTTGTTTTTTATTTCTCCCAAGGGTGATCGTATCAACCCAGTGGTAATAGAGTGTCGGAAGATGGCTCATTCGAACGCAAATTAAAAGTTCTAGTGTCCTGTTTAAGTGACCGAAAAAAATGGAGGGCAACTATTCTCCCCCACCCCTTTTTTCTCAGAATCACCCTATCAAAATTTTGGGATATCCATTTTGTTCAGCATAGTTGAAAGGCCGAAAAATTATGCCCTTGGAGATATAATGAACCCCAGAGACCCTGGGGAAAGGTCTTTAAGTTACAAAACTTGCCCACTGTTTACGTATAGTATTTGTTATTGGGATGTGTGCATACATTTTTCAGGTGGGGGGGGATTTCTATTGGAGGAACTTTCCTTGGGGAGTAAAGTTTCCAGGGGGTGAATTTTTAAGGAAAAATTTTACACTGGGGGAATTTTCCAGAATTCCTATACGAAATTCTTACTGTGTCTTGCTTTGTCTTTGCCGACTCAATTTTACGCATGGAGGTGTTAAGGGTAATTATCCGGGAAAAATTTTACCAGGATCAAATTGTCTAGAGAATAAATTCGCGAGGATGAGCAATTTTTCCATGGAGGCGTAGCCAGATTTCCTGACATTATAAATAACGATCAGAAATTAAATATAAAAAAACACGTTTTTTAAACTGAAAGTAAGGAGCAACAATAAAACCTAAAACAAACAGAAATTATTATGCAAATGAGGGGGGCTGCTGTTTCTGAACAGCTCGCTCTTTACGCTAAAGTTTGGATTCAGTCCCCATTTATTAAGAACTACTTCTGAAACACTATGTTCGTCTATTCAGAAGAATAAGAAGCTTTTTTTAAAAGTACAAAAAAACTTTAGCGTAAAGAGCGAGGTGTTCAGGAGGAGCAACCCCCGTCATATACGTAATAATTTCTGTTCGCTTTAAATTTTAACGTTGCCCATTGCTTTCAATTTAAAAAACTTGTTTTTTTAATAACTTCACAGAAATAACCCATGCGTGGTACAGAGTAAAAGGAGGGTAATACTCTGGACTGTGAACATCAGGGGACAGAGAGTGGGTAGCCTTTTACCGATTAGTACCAATGTAAAGCTTAGAAACATAGTCAAAATTTTCACAGAAGTATTATCATCGTTTGAGTTGTTCAGTTACCAAATTCATCTAACAAAAAGAGAAGTTGAGAACAAAATAGATTTTGTTTTTCATTGTTTCTTAGTTTCTTAGCTTAGTATTGTTTCTTAGCTAATATAATAAAGATCTTTGATAAAATATAATTAAGAGATTTCGCACACGCCATAACAGGAAAAGTAGAAATTTAACATTTTAAGCTGGGGTTAAGCTTGCCAAGCTTAATAATATAAATTATAGCGGTGAGACGAAAATATAAGCGACGAGACGGAAATAAATTTTCTGACTAGTTCTTTTTAAAAATTTAAATATCTTTTTACTGTTATTTTTATTATTGTTTTTCAGAATATTCTTTTTGTTAAAATCTTACACAGTCCCAGTATTTAAGCCCCAATGGTTGGAGCTGCAGAAGAGACAAATGCCGCTTGGTCAAAATTAAATAAAAAAAAAACAAGTTTTTTAAACTGAAAGTAAGGAACGACATTAAAACTTAAAACAAACAGAAATTATTCCGTATATGAAAGGGGTTGTCCCCTCCTAAAAAAAAACACTTGTTTTTCTTATTTAATTTTTGAACGTTTTTGAATTAATGCAGGTTTTGATTTTGGCCCAACGTACATGAATAGTTAAATCAAAATTTGAATATTAATTTTACTTTTATTTGGTTAAATGGCTTTCTCGAAACTTGTTTAATTTTATTTACAGGCCTAGGAGCCTTTGGGGGATTAGCACAATATATTTTCTTGTATGATTAATTGATTATGAATAAATCTTATCTTATCTTATTTACGATCGTTTTTATTAGTAATAAATATACGTAACTTACGTAACGAACTTCTATATTCATATATTTTTAATACGTATATTAGAGGGTTCGCCCCCTAGTCAATACCTTGCTCTTTAAGCTAAAGTTCGAATTTTGTTCCAATTCTTTAAAGATGACCCCTTAATCACAAATGCCGTTAAGTAGAATAAATAGCACTTATGAAAGTACTGAATAATCTTTGGCTTAAAGAGCGAGGTATTGACTAGGGAGTGAACCCAATCATATACGTAATGTTTTCGGTCGTTTTAAGTTTTGATGTTGCTCCTTACTTTCAGTTGAAAAACTTGTTTTTTTTATATATAATTTCTGATCTTTTTTAAAATAATGCTGGGAAATCCGGCGCCCCCTTCATAGCAATGTCTCTTCCCCATGAAAACTTCCTTCATGGAAAGATCCTCCCATATAACCCCCGGCCCCCCCCCCCCCTACCAGAAAAAATCCCCTCTGAAAACGTCTTATTACTTCCCAATAACCAATACTATATGTAAACATTGGGTAAAGTTCACAACTTTCAGCCCTCCCCCCGGGGACTTCGGGGGATTAAGTCATCCGAAAAGACATAGTTATCATATTTTCGACCATGCTGAACAAAATGGCTATCTCAAAATTTTGATCGGGTGACTTTGGGAAAAAAAGACCGTGGGAGGGGGCCTAGTTGCCCGCCATTTTTTTGGTCACTTGAAAAGGGCACTAGAATTTTTAATTTCTGTTCGAATGAGCCCTCCCAAGATATTCTAGGACCACTGGGTCACCCCTGGAGAAAAAAACAAAACAAATAAAGACGCATCCGTGATCTTTCTTCTGGCAAAAAATGTAAAACTCCACATTTTTGTAGATAGGAGCTTGAAACTTTCGCAGTAGGGTTTTCTGACACTCTGAATATGATGGTGTGATTTTCATTAAGGTTCTATGACTGTTAGGGGGTGTTTCCCCCTTTTTTCGAAAATCAGCCAAATTTTCTCAGGCGCGTATATATAGGCGCGTGAAACTTATATATTAGAAATCAGCATTAAAATCTGATTCTTTTTATGTATCTATTGGTATCAAAATTCCGTTTTCTACAGTTTCGGTTACCATTGAGCCGGGTCGCTCCTTACTTACAGTTCGTTACCACGAACTGTTTGATTAGTCATCTAAATACATAAAGTAAAGATTAACCTGTTAAAAATAGATTACCTCACTCCCTCCAACTTATTTCATATACAAAGTGCCCTCATCCAACACAAACAACGCGGTGTTTGCACGCGCTGTCGGCAACTCTCTGGAAACATCATGCTACAATCTTGACCAGCCACCTGAGTTTTGAGACTTTACATTACAGGGAGATATGAGCCTAATGTTTTTGACTGAAGCTCGAAGTTTTGATCATGTAGATCTCTTAAAGGCTAAATGTAACGGCGGGAGATTCAAGCAGCGACAACAGGGACGTATCCAGGGAGGGCTCAGGGAGCAACCCCCGAAATCCAATTTTTCTGATTTTTTTTTTATATTCTTATTAAACTATTACATAAAATTTGTGCTTTTTCTCAAAGGGCCCCCCAGAGAAAAAATTCAGTGTGTACTTGCCTGACTCAAACCCATGTTTACCTCTTTAATGAGTTTAATATAAAACATTATAAAAACTATAAAAACAATAAATATATTGTTGAACAATAATATATTTATCGTTAAAAAATAAATATATTTATTATAAAAAATAATAAATATATATAAACTATAAAAATAAAAAAACATTTATATCTTTTCAGTAAACTGCAAATTATGTAAATTATAGTGCAAATTATAGTAAAATGTAAAAAAATATAAATGTTTTTACTTTTATAACTTTAATAAATCAAATATGATTAACATTTTGATTACTGAATATTAGTAGATGTATATTAAACTGACAATGCACATTCATTTGTATTTTTTCAGTAAAGTGCAAATTTTGTTCTGACCTCGGGAAGGCATAGGGGTTTTGCACCCAACTTATGATAATTTCTGCTCGTTTTGAGTTTGACTCGGTTACTTATTGTAATTTCTGTTCGTTTTGGGTTTCATTTATTTATCGATGATGATTTGAGGTAGTTTCACGCTTGGTAGATTATTTGATTTTATTGTTGCTCGTTTTTTTTGAATGGAGTTATTTACTTTTCTTTTAAAAAATTATTTTGTGGAAAAAGTTTTTTTAATTAATTATAAGAAAGACCTTGCCCCTTTACATCTTCGTGAATTGGTGCCATTGAATGTGGACACTTTTTTTTTACTTTAGTAATAATTAACTATATCTGTTAGCGGATATAAGGCATAATCAGCCTAAACCTTCAACAGAGCTTGTTTAGAGGGTCCGCTAATTAACATATGAATTAATATATAATTTATATACTAAATATAATATATTATTACAATATATAAATATAATATAATAATATAACTATAATACAATAATAATATATATAATTATAATATATAATAATAATTAATATATGAAATAAATAATAATTTTAACATAACGCTTTTGTAATTACCATACCTGAATTCCTGCTGAGTAGTCCAAAATCTAACATTTTCAGTTTAAAAGACAAAAAAATTCTACGAGATTGTTGACCAATTTTTGCAAACAGACAACTTGTGAAATTCCTGTGGAAAGATGAATTTTAGAATCTTGCTAAAAGGTATATGTATATTGAGGTAGTAAACCTTGTTATTAACATATTAAAGATAATGAAGTCTAGGAGGACATATTCAATTTTAGTTACGTAACAATTCTATTGTTAGTCAACAGTGAAAGTTTGAAATTTGCGATAGATCAAGACTTGTCAAGCAATACAAGCTTTAAAATCTTTCTGTTTTTCTAAAATAAACTAAAAAAAAAAAAAAAAAAAAAAAAAAAAAAAAAAAATGATCAATTAATTTAAAAAAAAAAATTTTTTAATTTTTTAATTTTTCGATTTTGATTTTTTTTTTTTATTTAAAAAAAATGATCCATTAATGATCTCCAAAAATGACTAATATAGGGGCACGATGTTTGATCTTTGACAAGGGGGAGGGGTGCAGAAAGTAAATTTTCCCCCTGATTTTCTGATGTTTTTAGGTTAGTTTAGAGTTGCCATAACCTTCAGTAGCATCATAGTTTTAATCAATAGTTAAAGTTTATGAAAAACTGCAAAAAGATCGAGGCTTTACAAGTAATAGAATAGCTTCACATTTTCTCTTTAAAAAAAAAATTTTTAATGCGAAAATTACACCAAACAGATAGTAATATCATACTGTTTCATTGAAAAACAGCTTCCAAAAAACGTTTGACTTTTAGGATTGTTGTAAATTCAATTTATGATATTTTAAATCCGTTTAACATTGAGGTCGCACATCCTCTTTGCGTACAGTTTATTTAGTTACAATAAATCAGCTTGGCTTTATGCACAAATTTAATTTTGAAAAACTTTTTCCACAAAACAAGTTTTATAAAGAAAAGGAAAGAGCTCCATTAAGCCAAAAGATGAGCATAAGAAAGTCAAATAATCTTCCAAGCGTAAAACTACCCAATATCACTATCAATAAATAAATCAAACTCAAAACGAATAGAAATTACAATAAATAGTCGAGTCAAATTCAAAACGAGTTAAAATTAACATGAGTAGGGCTGATAACCCAATGCCTTCTCAAGACCAGAACAATATTTGCGCTTTACTGAAAAAGAAATGACTGTGAATTGTCAGTTTAATTTATATATACTGACATTTATTCCTTAAAGTTTTAATAATTTTTATTTATTAAAGAGAAAACATTTAAAAAGTATTTTGTTTTCAATAAATAGGGTTCAACAAGCCCTCTAAGTTTGGACTTCATACACAAAACCGTTCCTAAGATATTGCTGATATGCCCTTTTGACATCTTGCATAAAGACGGCCTGTTGTGATTCAGCTCACCCTCCCTCCTAAGAATTCCCTGAAAATTTTGCGTTCATACCATAGGCATAGTTGTCATAGTAGTCACAGTAGTAGTAATAGGTCTATTAGTAGTAGTAGTCCTACTAGTAGTTTTAACACTAATAACACTAGTACTAGTATAAGCAGTATTAAGATATTATCTTTTGGTCAGTGGAATATCCCCCTCCTCAAGTCCTGGAAGTTTCAGCTTGATACAATTAGCCGCAGCTTTGATATTGCTGGTATATCCTTTTTGATAGCCTGTATATTCATATATTTTTTGTGATTTTCGTCTTCATGCTCTTAGCCTAACAAGTAGTTGCAATAGCCTAACAATAGGTAGTAGATGAAGTAGCAGTAGTAGTAGTAGTAAATGTAGCAGAGGTAGTAGTATTAGTAATAGCATGCACGTATTGCCTTTTGCTCTATTGATCTTCCCCTTTAAACATTTTATGAAGTTCCAACTTAATTCAAATCCATTCTTGAGATATGCTCTTTTGACAATTTACATGCACTTAGGGTTTTTTAATTTAGTTCAAATTCGCCTCAATATCTTAAATGTAGTACTATGGTTGTAGTAGTATTAGTGGTAGCAGTAATAGCCGTGGTAGTTGCAGTAGTAGTAGTAGCTGGCAAACATTGCCTTTTTGTTCAAATGATCATCTCCCTTATCATTTCCTGAAAGTTCCAAATTGATATACTTAGTCATTCCTGAGTTAAGCCCTTTTGACAAGCCATATACACATAATGTGTTTTGATTTAGTTCAGCAATCCCCTCAATCTTCTCTGAAATGCTCACATGAATGTCCTTTGTCTTTTTGGAAAGTAAATGTGACATGCATACCTTATGCAATAACAAATGCTATATGTAAACAGTGAGCGAATTGCCTAGCTTACAGCCCTTGTCCTGTTGGCGGTGAGGGGGTTGACGTCCCCATAAGCTACAATGCTGAAGAGCATATGTAGGGGGGCTGGTTGCCCTCAATTCACTTTTGTGATTCTTAAAAAGAGCATTATAACTTCCAATTTCCACTAAAATAAACCCTATCCAAAATTCATACGACAACCTATTCCATAAAAATCTTGTGTGCAACCCAGACATAACTTACAACCCTTGAACCAGGTCTCTTGTGGTTTATGTCAACCCTAGAATCGTTTTTATATGTTCTTTAGACCATTTTTAATAAAAAGGGTATCTCACAATTTCGATCAGATACGTTTGGGGAAAAAAGGGCGTCAGGGGGAACTAGTTACCCTCTATCTCTTTTGACTCTTAAAAGGAAATTAGAACTTCCAATTTCCAATTAAATGAGCTACCACTAGAGTTCATACGACTCTTCCCCAGGTTCTGAGGGGTTGATATAACCCCAAAGGCCATTTTATATGATGTTTGGATTATTTTGAACAAAATAGCTATCTAAAAATTTCTAGCTGATGCATTTGGGGAAAAGGAGACGTGGGGGGGGGGGGCTAGTTGCCCTTTTATCTTTTTTGGATTTAAAAAGGACACCACGACTTCTGATTTTCAATTGGATGAGCCAAATCCAATTTTATACTCGCATTCATAAAATTTTGGCCTAAAGAATTCGGTAAAAAGGGCGCGGGGGGGGCTGGTTTCTGTCTGATCACTCTTGACTTTTGAAAAAGGGAGCTAAAACTTTCCATTTTACATTCAGTGAGCCTTCTCCGAAGTCTATATAACCCCCTTTTTCAGAAAAACCTTAAATGTTAACATTGGGCTAATAGAATAGCTAATAGCCCTTACGTTGAGGGCCGTGGGGGGGATTGTCATCCCCCAAATCATAATTACTGGGCCTTTCAAATATACTAAACAAAATGGCTATCTCAGAATTTTAATTGGATGTGCTTAGGGAAATGATGGTTGTAAGGGGGGGTTGCCCTCCAATCACTTTCGACTATTGAAAAGGGTAATATAAGTTCTGATTTCCAATTTACTGAGCCCCCTCCGAAGTTTATACGACCACCCTTTCCACACACAAATTGTGTGCCCCTGGGGCTTAACTTACAACCCTTTCTCTGAGAACTGTGTGTGCGGGGGGGGGGGTAATCTTCAAAGACATAATTACTGGACCTTTCAACTACGCTGCATAAAAAATCTAAATTTTTGATTGGATGTATTTGGGAAAATGATGGGCATGGGTTCCCTTTACTTACTTTCGACCATTAAAAAAGGGCAGTAGAACTTCTGATTTACAATCCAATGAGCCCCCTCCAAAATATGCACGCCCACCTTTTCCATAAAAACTTAAATGTCCCCGAGGCATAACTTAAAACCCTTTCCCTGAGGGCTGTGTGTGTAGAGGGGGAATATTAAAATACACAATTAATGGACCTTTCAACTACGCTGAACAAAATGGCCATCTCTAAATTTCTATCAAATGTATTTCGGGAAAATATGACATCAGGGGGGTAGCTGCCCCCGATCACCTTGACTCTTAAAAATAGTAATAGAACTTCTGATTACCGATCCAGTGAGCCCCCTCCGAAGTTTATACGACTACCTTTTCGATAAGAAAAAATCTTATATTCCCCAACACATAACTTATAACCCTCACCCTGAGGGTTGTGGGAGGGGGGGATTGTAATCCTCAAAGAAACAATTTCCGGACCTTTTAACTACGCTGAACAAAATGGCTATCCCAAAATTATAATTGGATCTGTTCGGGGAAATGATAGGCTTGGGGGGGACTGGTTGCCCTAGAATCCCTTTTGACAATTTAAAAGGGTATTTGAACTTCTGATTATCTAACCAATGAGCCCCCTCTGAAGTTTTTACGATTACCCTTTGTATAAAAACCTTATATGCCCCCAGTGCATTACTTTCAACTCTTGCCCTGATGACCGTGGGGGGGGGAGACATAAAAGACATAATTTATGGACTTTTCAACTACGCTGAATGAAATGGCTATCTCAACATTTTGATTGGATGTGTTTGGGTAAATAATTGGCGTGGGGGGCTGATTGCCCTCCAATAATTTTCGACTATTAAAAAGGGCACTAACCCTCTAAATTTTCAATCGAAAGAGCCCCTTTTGAAGTCTCTGCGACAACTCCTTCTATACGGAGTTCTCTGGTCTAAAACCAAAAAATCAAAAAACCAAAATAAATAGATAAATAATACACTGTGCCCTCATCGATATTTACTTAGGCAACGCTATGCACTACCTATGATCAGGGGCGTCCCGAGAGGAGGGCGGGGAGGGGCGTGCCACCCCTCCAATTTTTTTCCATTCTCACCGAAAAAAATGTAAATTTCAGCAACAATTTTGCAAAATTGCCCGAAATAGAGCAAAATTCTTGATTTCTGTGGAAAATTTGGCATGAACCAGGTAGTGATTCGGTAAAATTTACGAAGATTGCCCCCCCCCCCCAATGAAATGAGTCTCGGGACGCCCCTGCCTATGATAGCAAAGATGATTATTATTATTATTATTATCCTCACAGCTACTAATTGACTGACATATTTCTTTTAAAAATCCCTATAAAATAAATTTCCAGAAACCTAGACGGTCAATCATTTTGATCAAAAGCTTCCGTCAATCAATTGATTAAAGCATGATTGGCCATCTAGGAACCTGTTTGACACTTGAGTCAAGCGTTGACAGTGATTGATAGAAAGTTTGAATGACTCAATCGGTTCCTAGACGGTCAATCATGCTTTAATCAATCGATTGACGGAAGCTTTTGATCAAAATGATTGACCGTCTAGGATGTCTTTTACAACAGCCACCAAGAGAAGCCAACAAAGCGCCTGTTAAACGATGTTTACCAATGTTAGATATAAACAGATCACTTGAAATACTGCATCCCATCATCCCATCAAAGGCCGTACCCAGAGGGGGGTTTAGGGGGTTTGACCCCCCCCCCATATCAAATTTTGATACAAACAGATATATATAAGAAACAGATATATATGTTTACATATAAGATATAAACAAATTTTGTATGCATTTTTTAGGTTTTTTGTGTACCCCCCCCCGATTTTTTTTTAGTTAAACCCCCTCCAAAAAAATCCTGGGTACAGCCTTGCATCTGAGGAATTTAAAACCTATAAAAGGGTTGAAAAACAAAGCGTAGTTTCAACGCTTAAAAACAAAGAAAAATAAGCTTTTATTTCTTATTCTTAATTCATAGTTTATTTCATTTTTAATTATTGGCCTAGCTTTCGATTTCTTTTTGGATAACCTCTGCTTTATTATTTAAAACTTGTAATATAGTCTTTAATCAAAACTATTTATTAAAGGGTAATGTTAAACTGGTTCTCTGATGTGTTAGAGCGGGCCAGGAGAGTCGGGGGGAGTAGTTGACTGAAGACTAAAAAATTGTATTTCAATTCAAGTTTCACACTTTTTGAGAGTTTTTCAGATCAACATGAACAAGGGAGGTAAAAGTTTAAATGAATAATTTGTACGGATTTGAGATATTTATTTTGGCTATTTTCCTTACCATCTCTATCAGATACAAACTAAATGAGTGGTTGTCAGGATTACGCCCCAAGACAGTGTTTTTGGATTTCGATGATTTACCCAACAATGTCATATCTTTGTCAAATAAGTTTCCCTATTTTTTGTTATGTTGCCGAATGCGGTCATCAAGACATTTGTCATTAAGATATTTAGTTATCATCACACAGTGAATTACCGTTTTTAATTACCGTTTTGTCAACCGTTTTTATTGTTGTTTTTGTTGGTTTATTGTTGTTTTCAGCAACACAAAATTCACTAAAGTTTTGAACTTTGTTTCTAGTTTTCGTTTCTGTTTTATTTTTGAACTTTAAATAATCAATCAATATTGCGCCAACAATTTGACAGGAAAAGGAAAGACAGGCAAACATATGTGTTGACAAAAGGGTCAGTTTCAATTAGCCATGCTGAAATATTTTTGGCAGAACGTGTGTAGTTTTTGGATTTGCAGTGTTTTTCTAACCGGAACACTGGCCGCAACTTAATTTTCTGTGGTGTTTGCTGTCACTTCCCTACAGTTCAAAGATTTAATCACACTTCCACCTTTCTTGGTGAAATATGTCCGGAAAAACATTTGTAAATTTTGCTTTTTTTTGGCTTCGTTCCCAATCAGTCAAGATTGAACACCGGGTATTCTTGTAGATTTTAATAGGGGGTCTCCCTCCGACGGAAGGCCGTTTTGACTTTTAAGGGAAAATTTGTCTTTGCGTGGCAGCCAAACTGACTGTATCAGGCCCTCTTCTTGGAAAAAATTGATCTCCATTTCAAGGCCCTTCAGCCAGGAAGTGCAATGGGGGGCTGGGGGGCAGCCATCCTGTACTTTCACCCCCTCCTCCTGCTTAACTTCCCCAAATTCCTCCAGGTACGCATTTAGAGCTGGGTTGACTCTGGCTGAGCTTACATAGTCAAGCCACTGACCCCCGTCCCAAGCCAAACTACTGGTCAGACCAGGAATCGAACCATTGCCCTTAGGACAAAGGATTCCAAATCCTCTTGAATAGCACACTTTTGAATAGAAAACAATAAAATTCGGGGAGAGAGAAAACTGATAATTTAAGAAATATTCAGCCGGTACAAAGTCATAATTCACTTACAATCACCAATTTGTGACACGAACTCTTATCGACCCACATGCTTTGTAAACGGAGATGGGGGCGTCCAAGCAGACCTCCATAAATCTGGCGACTTAGCAAGTTTTAATCAGTTTCCTATAACATTATGTTTATGTTACATTAGGATGATGTAACGTAACTCTCTCCGTGGGTTGAGGGGTGAACCCTCTCCCCTACGGAAAACTTCCCCAAAACATTAATGAGGTTTTTACTGTTCTAGGAGAACATTAATGAGAAGTTACTTTTCAGTTTAATTCCATAGAAGATTAGCCTGCTAGATATTTAGTTCAATTCAATCCTGTCGACTGAAAAGTAATTTCAGACAAAATTAAAGAGAAATAATAAAACTTATAACGAATATAAATCATCATATAATAGAGTAGCTACTACTTCCTCAGTTCTTCTCTCTAAAGGAACCAATTTGGGGCGGGGGCAGGGGACCCCTCTAAATTTGTCTCTCCCTCTAGATTTTGAAAATTCTTTTTTTTGGTATTTTCGTTTATAAAAATTGAAAAAAACAACGTTATCCTCACTCTAAATTTTGAACAATAATATTCCCCCCTCCCTCCAATTATCGTGGCGCCAATGTTGCACTCTTTAAGCTAAACTTTGACTAGTTGTTTGTAAAAGAATTAATGGTTCAATATAAAAAGCCAACTGCTTGTGCTCTGTTTACCTGTCACAACATTTCAACTAGAAATTTGATTATTTAAAGCAAATGCCAAAAATGAGCTTTTTAATTCTCAAGGCTAGATGATACTAGAGGTATCATAGGGGTAGAGGGTACCTTATAGAAAGGGGTAGAGGTACCCCTTTCTATAAGTCCCATTTAAAAAGTTGTGTTCAGCCCTAAAGCGTATTTTTGAGGGTTTTGACACCCTCACAAAAAGACTCACAAAAAGACCCACTGCTCACAAATGCTCACAAAAAGACCCACTGATCTTCAGTTTGTTCTCACAATGCAAATTTATATTACCGCTAGTCGTACTGCATATACTACTACAACTATTACTGGCAACAACGACTCAATTCAGCACCAAGCCGATTGAGGCCAACACATCTATTTTTTAAACTAAATTTTTAATTTATTGTTTAATCATTATTAATTTGATTATTTTTATTATTATTATTTGATTATCATTATTTAATTATTTTTAATTTATTTTTAGTCTATTAATTAATTAATAGCTTAATATTTATTTTCATTTATTAACTCCGCCCTCTACTTTATTTTAATAAAATAAAATTTTAGAATGATTATAATCGTTAAATCATTTATTTGAAGATTTTACACCCCAACAGTGTTTGCGCCCGGCGCAAGTGCCCACTCTGCCCTCCCCTAAAACTGTCTCTGGCAGACTATCTTTTGTCAGGCCCATCATACAAATAAGAAAAGTAATGTTCCAAGTACCGACCCTTTCTTATTAAAATAACAACGCACCAAAATATGCACGCGGTACATTAGGCCTAATTATTTCTTATAAGATCTTGCTATGATCTTATACATTATGGTTTCAGCAATAGCTGCTACCTTGCAAAGATTGAACCGAATCATAGTAACCGAAAGTTTAAAAAAGCCATTTTGGAAAAAAACTGACTAGTGAGAAAATTCTCCATTTAAATGGGATTCAGGAATGATAACTATTCTTAATTATTAAGTTCTTATCAATGCGTATCAAGGAGAGGGATTAGGGGTTTGATCTCCCCCCTCTCCGAAATTTTTGGCCGGCTCGTAAATCTGTAAAAAATATGTATATAAACAAATTCTGGATGCATTTTTTAAAGTTTTGTTGTAAAAACCCTCCGAGAAATGAACCCCACCCGAAAAAAATCCTGGATATAGCCTTGCTTCTTACTAGCTTTCTTGTATGGGTAGCATTGGATTTTCAATTTCAATTTTCAATTGTCTCCTTTTTTCATGTTTTTGCCAAGACTAGTAGGCTAATACAAGATCCTAAGAAGATGCAGCCTTGAGAACTGTGTGTGTGTGGGGTGGGGGGGGGGTATTCTTAAAAGACATAATTACTGGACCTTTCAACTATGCTGAATAAAAAAAAATCTCAAAATTTTGATTATATATATTTGGAAAAATGATGAGCGTGGGGGGGGGGCTGGTTTCCCTTTAATAGCTAGATATAGCTAGCTAGATATATCTAGAGATGTATCTAGAGAAATGGCTAGAGATATATCTAGCTACCACAAGATATAGGGAGATATAATATATAATGGCTCATTTAAAAGCTTTTGATCACACCTTCGTAATTTTTGCAAGTTCTTGATAATGTCATAGTTCCAATGTCATCTTAAAGTCCATATGGTACCCAAAATGTACTTTTTGGTCTCATTTCTTAAGTTGAACGGCTGGAAAATATAACAAGGAATCTGCGTTGCTGACCAATGGTCTGCGTTGTACAGGGACCGATTTCCTGATTTGATGCCTTTGGCCGGGAGTGTAATGCATCGTTGGGGGCATATCGTCCGAAGCCCCCAGTGCTTTTCCCCTAGATTTCTGCAGGTACCTATTTAGAGCTAGGTCGCCTCTGGCTGAGCTTACATAGTTGCACCATGGACCACCATGCACCATGGACGCATGGACCAAATAACCGGCGACACCTGGATTCAAACCCCTGACCTTTATCTTAACCCTTAAAGTTAGTTACCAAAACAAAACTACAGAAACTTTGACAATGAGCATGTAACTCTGGTGTTTCTTCTTTTTTCTTTTTCCCGCATTAGTGGAACACGGACGCGTAGTTCAGAATTGCATAAGAGCTCATTTTAAATACAAATGGTTACATTTGTATGCTCAGTATAGATTTGTCTTAGCAACACAATCGTAAAGTGACACCAACGACAATGAGACTTTTTGTGTCATTTTTTGAGTGAATAGGCTTGTAAAAATAAACAGTGTACAATTTAAATCTCTATGGTCGAATATACTTAACCCGGTAGTAACCCCCCCCCCCTGTAATACGCTCCGTCATAATCCTCTTAGTATGTGAGAACTAAAAAACAAATTTAGAAGAATTTGTCAATTGTTTCTATGTTTTCGCTCAATTTTAACGAAATTAAATTTTTTTTTTAATTTAATTTTATTTAAAATTTTATTCAAAATTTTTACTCAAATTTGAAGCTGATTCAGGTATGACCAAAAACGTAATTTAGGTTGATCCTAACGACAAAATTTAAAAACACATTTTCGGGAATTTTGAAAAACAGAGCTGTAAGCCCTAATAAGTCTATTTCTTTATATTTTTTGTCCAGCGCTAGCGGGGCATTGGAACAATGAAGGCAACCTTGTATTTTTCGTAATAATATAAATTTAATTATAATTTCTCCTAAAATATTTAAGTCCGAGCACCGAAAAAAAAGAACTTTCTTACGGAAATTATAAAATTCTTCGCAGCGTTGCGGTGGAAAGATTGAAATAATAATAGGACGAATTTCCGTGATTATATTGGTCATAAGTACAAAATTCCTTTAATATCCATCCGTTTTTTTTAATATATATATATATATATATATATATATATATATATATATATATATATATATATATATATATATATATATATATATATATATATATATATATATATATATATATATATATATATATATATATAAATATATATATATATATATATAATAATATATATATATATATATATATATATATATATATATATATATATATATATATATATATATATATATATATATATATATATATATATATATATATATATATATATATATATATATAGAAGCGCAGAAAAGAGAGCAATAGAATTGCAAACAACTATAATATTTTGAGTAAAAACAAATCTATAGAGAATAGTCATCCGTTACATAAAGCTAACTCAGGAATACATTCATTTTTGTATTCTGAGGGGGGAGGGAGGTATTATAGATTTTGAAGTCTAACCACACAAGAAGTTCTAACGTCTTTCAGACGACAGGGTGAGTTCAAGGGCAACGATCTCCTAGACAATTTTGAGAAACAAAATAAAAAAATATATAATAAGTCGAATAAATAGACTTTGAGCCTATGTTTTGCACCTCAGGCTCCTCTCTGAAAATATTTTAACTTTCAAAAATAGATTTTTATGCCATTTACCTACAACTTTTCATATATACCATTAGTTAGACGAAAAATATTTGTAAGGGGTATTATGCGTAATCAAGAAACCTAAAAACGAAGGAAAATAACTAAAATGAAAATTTATTTACAACACATATTTACAAATATACCTCCAATAAACGTATATTTCCTTATACTTGTTGAATTCTGAAAAACTAGGGTTTAATTGAAAACTGAGCTTGCCTGAGGTTTTTAGATAATTATAATTGTATGCTAGAAATTATCGACATCATGGCTGGTGAAAGACTACTGACAGCCTTATAATCGTTTATATTTTCCTAAAGGAACATGTGGACTTTTCTGCTGCTAAGGCAACATCCTATTTTTGTATCGGTTTTCTAGTTTAAGTTATATGATAATATCATCAAAGTCTCTAAATCAAACAGTTCGTGTAACGAACTTTAAGTAAGGAGCGACCCGGCTCAATGGTAACCGAAACTCTAGAAAACAGATTTTTGATACCAATAGATACATCAAAAGAATCAAATTTCAATGCTGAATTCAAATATATAACTTTCATCAAGTTTAGTCCAACCCATCAAAAGTTACGCGCCTAAGAATATTTGGCTGATTTTCGAAAAAAAGGGGAAAGACCCCCTAAAAGTTCTAGAACGTTAATGAAAATCGCACCATCATATTCAGCGTATCAGAGAACCCTACTGTAGAGGTTTCATGCTCTTATCTTCAAAAATATGGAATTTTGTATTTTTTGCCAGAAGATAGATTATGGATACGTGTTGATTTGTTTTTGGTTTGTTTTTTCCCAGGGGTGATCGTATCAACCCAGTGGTCCTAAAATATCGTGGGAGGACTCATTGGATCAAAAATTATAAGTTCTAGTGCCCTTTTTAAGTGAAAAAAATGGAGGGCAACTAGGCTCCCTCCCACGCTCATTTTTCCCAAAGTCACCTGATCAAAATTTTGAGATAGCCATTTTGTTCATCATGGTTGAAAATATGATAACTATGTACTTTAGGATGAGTTATTCCCCCGAAGTCCCCGAGGAGAGGGCTGAAAGTTATGAACTTTACCCAATGTTTAACATATAGTATTGGTTATTAGGAAATATACAGACGTTTTCAGGGGGATTTTTCTGGTATTAGGGGGGTGGGTGGGTCGGGGGTTATGTGGGAGGATCTTTCCATGAAGGAAGTTTTCATGGGGGAAGGGACAGTGCGATGAAGGGGGCGCCGGATTTCCCAGCATTATTTAAAAAAAGATCAGAAATTAAATATAAGAAAAAACAAGTTTTCCAACTGAAAATAAGGAGTAACATCAAAACATAAAACGAACAGAAAATATTACGTGTATGATTGGGTTCACCCCCTAATCAATACCTCGCTCTTTAAGCCAAAGATTTTTTAGTACTTTCATAAGAGCTATTGATTCTAAATAACGGTCTTTGTGATTAAGGGGTCGTTTTAAAAAATTGGAACAAAATTCGAACTTTAGCTTAAAGAGCGAGGTATTGACTAGGGGGCGAGCCCCCTAATTTACGTATTAATAATATATGAATATAGAAGTTCGTTACGTAAGTTAATTCGTAAGTTACGTATATTTTTTACTAATAAAAACGTTCGTAAATAAAAATAAACAATTTTCGAGAAAGCTATTTAACCAAAAAAGGTAAAATTAATATGCAAATTTTGTTTGTATTATTTATGGACGGTGAACCAAAATCAAAACCTGCATTAATTCAAAAACGTTAAGAAATTAAATAAAAAAACAAGTTTTTTTTAACTGAAAGTAAGCAACGACGTTAAAACTTAAAACAAACAGAACTGATTCCGTATATGAAAGGGGATGTCCCCTCCTCGACGCTTCGCTAATTATGCTAAATTTTATCTTTCTCACAAATCTTATTTTATTTAAACAATAAAAAACTTTATCGTAAAGAGCGAGGCGTTGAGGAGCGGACAGACCCTTTCATATACGGAATAATTTCTGTTCGTTTTAAGTTTTAACGTCGTTCCTTACTTTCAGTTAAAAAAAAAATTGTTTTTTTTTTATTTAATCATTTAAAAGATAAGACTAGATAAAGATTTAGTTAAAAAAAACGACCTGCGAAGTAAGGTCGTTATGTGTCGAAAGATGTAAAGTATTGGAAGATTTATTATCTAAAAAGTTGACTTGTGGCCAGCTAAAAACAGAGAAAACAGAATTTGTTAGTAGTAAAAAAAAGAAAGAAGGAAACGAAATTGTCTCTCTGGGGAGACACCCGAAAATCCAAAATCCACATTTTTGAACGAAAGTTATCTAGTTTTTCTGAAGGTTCTTTGGTTGTTCAGGGGGTTATGGGGGTTCTGAGAGTTGTGATCGTTTCATTACATTAAACAGACCAAGTCAACCAGTAGCCTATGAATAGCTCAAGTTCAAACAAGCAAAGCATCCTTCGAGCTCACGCCCCCTGGAAAAATTAGCTAAAAACCTTTTAGTGCTGTAGTCGTACGTAATTTAGTTTTTTGTTTGTCGAGGGTAATATTCATATAAATCAGGCCAATCCTGTTGACTGAAAAACAACGGAGGTAAAACATTCAACTTTTTGGGTCAGTGATCTTTTCACATCTGGAGTTGGGTGATCGAATGATTATAAAGAGATTGTTGATTTGCGTGTCATTAAGCTTGATTAAATAAATCGAAGTCAATTTTATTCTCGAAAACAGAAAAGTTTGTTTAGGTTCTTGTCAGGGAATGAGTCAGATCCTTTGTGGTTTATTTGTGCAGTGATATTGATATTTGTGCATATACAAATACAATGATACCTCGAACTACGATCGTAATCTATCACTCCCCGTCAGCGCGTCGGAATGTGATGACTCGAAACAAATTTTCCTATAAGGAAGTGTCATATTAGATAAACTATCTGTTAACCGATAACAATAATTTTTTCACTGGGAGTTCACCTTTCTCCTTCGTATATTCTTGTTGAGACTTGTGCAGATTCTTTTTTTTGTTTCACTATTTTTTTTATTTTTCTTTGTTCTCATACGAGAACCAAATAACAAAAAAAAACACAACAAGAAGGATAATTTTCAGCTTGAGAATATTAAGAAAGTCAGAAATTTCTTACTGTTGTTTTCTTGATTTTCTTATTTGTATTACCAGTTGCCGTTAGTATAGCATGTATAGCAAGTGTAGTTTTAGAGTCTATTTAAAAAAAAAAAATTGTTGATTTTCTTAGAGGGTGACTTTTTCGTCTTTTTTTATATGAAAATTTTCTGTACTTATTAAGAATCCAGTAAATACGCGATAAATGAAGTTTCGTTAATGCTAACGAAATAAAACAAAAAAGAATGAAAATATAATAGTTCAGAAATACATTTGGGCTATATATTTGCACTTTAGAGGGGGGGATAAAACATAGCATATATTAAATACGCGACCTAACCTAATCTAGGTACCTTTTTTTGCCCCTTCAACCCCAAAATCTAAAGTTTAAATCTTTGTCACATAGTGAGCATTACCTCACTATGCAGCGAAAACCTGGTTTTCATTAGACATCTTTGAGATTTCTATGTGGTCTTTCCCGCGTGTTTACTGGATTCTTAACAAGTACCAAATTTTCTTCTCTTTTCGAATAATATTGATCATACATAAGAAAACCGTTGCAATATTTTACAATACTAAGAACAAACAAATTTTTTTGTAAACCTTAATCCCCTGAAGTGTATCATTTTGCCTTTCCATTCCCTGGGCTGCAAAGCAATAACGATTTACATCGATTCCCAAGACCTGGGATTAATATCTAACCCAAAAAAATTTCACCTCCCCCGTTTTCTGAACATTTGGGCCTAATCAAACAGTTTGTGGTAACGAACTGTAAGGAACGATGCGGCTCAATAGTGACCGAAACTCTAAGAAGCAGAGTCTTAATAACAATAGATATATCAAAAGAATCTAACTTTGTTGCTTATTCAAAATATATAAAATTCATCAAGTTTAATGCTACCCATCAAAAGTTACGAACCTGGGAATATTTGCCCAATTTTTGAAAAAGCGGGAGCACTCCCAAAACATCATTTGATATAAATAAAAAGGAAACCCTCAGATCTAGCATATCGTAGAACCCTATTGTACAGGTTTCAAGCTCTCTTATACAAAAATGTGGAATTTTGCATTTTTTTTTTTTTACCAATGAAGAGATCACAGGTGCATGTTTATTTGTATTTTTTTTCTTTTTTTTCACGGGGATGATCGTATCAAACCAGGGATCCCAGGAGACCGGGTGAGGGCTCATTTGATCGGAAATCAAAATTCTAGTGCCCTTTTTAAGAGATCAAAAACATCGGAGGGTAGATATAGGAGTCCAACGCCTCTTTTCCCTCCAAACTTGCCACGTGAAAATTTTTAAATAGCCATTTTGTTCAGTATAGTCAAAAGATCTAATAGCTATGTCTTCGAGGATAATTTTACCCCCCACAGTCCCCGAGGGAAGGGCTGCAAGCTATGAACTTTGTTCATTGTTTAAATATAGTATTGGTTACTGGGAAGTAGGCTTATACAAACATTTTTCGCGGACGGATTTTTTTTGGTGGGGGGTGGCATATATGGGAAGATCTTTCCATGGATCAATTGTTCGTGGGGTAAGGTATTTTTTCATCGGGGAGAGCCGGATTTCCTGGCATTATTTCAGATCAGAAATTAAATAAAAACCATTCAACTGAAAGTAAGGAGCGACAATAAAACTAAAACGAACTGAAATTATTACGTATATGAGGGGGATACTCCTCCTCAATACCTCGCTCTTTACGTTAATTTTTTAAGAACTTTTAAAACAGTTTGTTATTCGAATTAAACGACCCTTGTGCTTCAGAAGTCATTCTTAAATGATTAGAACAAAAAGTCAAACTTTAGCGTAAAGAGTGAGGTATTAAGGAGGGACCCCCCCTCCATATACGCAATAATTTCTGTTCGTTTTAGTGTTTAATGTTGCTCCTACTTTTAAGCTGAAAAACTTTTTTTCTTTTATTACCTAATCTAGTAAAGAACAATAAATTAAATATGCTTTACCCCGTTGCAGTAGCGGTTTTAGGACTCAATCTGGGGAAGGGGGTGAGCTTAAGGCATACCACAGGCACGTATAAATATAAAATATAAGGAATTTAATGTCAGATGTAGGAAAAATGGGAGGAGGCAGTTGTACCTCCTTGCCAAGGTCTAAAATCACCACTGGCCTATTTTTCCGTATAATATTTTTAAGATAATGGTTTTCACCGTTTAATCAAAATGAATAAAACTAAATCAAAATCAGAAGAAAATATAGTTTAAGAAAATATAAAAATAAAAACAAAGAGAAGATGGTTGACAAAATTGGGACAGCCATCCTCACTTGTCACCAAATTTTGCTCCGAAACATGATTCCTATTTGAGAACTAATTAAAAAAAAAGTTTTTTCAGGAAAAAGTAAGGACCAACATTAAAACTTAAAACACAGAAGATATTCCGCATAAGAGGGGGCTGCCCCTTCCTCGAATCTCGCTCTTTACACTAAAGTCTTAAAGTCTTTAAAAAATTCATCTCATTCAAGTTCAACCACCCTTGTGTTTCAACAGTATTTCTTAAACAATTGTGACTAAAAGTCAAGCTTTAGCGTAAAGAGCAATTGTTGAAGAAAGGGGAGCCCTCTTCATATACGGAATAATTTCAGTTTTTTTTAAATTTTAGTGTTGCTCCTCACTTTCTGTGGAAAAAAAGAGTTTTTTTTATGTAATTCTGACCGCTTTTCAAATCAAGCCAGGAAACCCCTCATCCACGTGTAGAATTTCCAGGGGAAATTTTACTTCCCGTCAAAAATTCTCCGCATGAAAAATCTCCCAGGCAGAAAATTCCTCCCAAAAGATTTCCATATATTTCCCAAAAAAAATACTATATGTAAACAACGGTCAAATTGCACAACTTACAGCTTATGGGGGATCATGTCACCCCAAAAGAAATAGATATTGTACCTTTCAACTATACTGAATCTAATAGCTCTCCCAAAATTTTGACTGGAAGTCTTCAGGGTAAAAAGGGGTGAGCGGGAGGAAGGCTAGTTGCTCTCCAATCCTTTTGACTACTTTAAAAGGAAACTAGAACTTTTGAGTTCCGTTCAAATGGGCGCTCTCCCGATCTTCTAGGACCATTGGATCGATACGATGACCACTGGGGAAAAAACAAATAAAAACGCACCCCTGATCTTTTTTCTGGCAAAAATACAAAATTCCTCATTTTTGTACATAGTAGCTTGAAACCTATACAATAGTTTTCTACACTTTTTCGAAAAATATGCAAATTATATCAGCCTCGTAGCTTTTGATGGGTTATAGCTTTTGTTAGCCCGTAGATTGAATTAGCATTAAAAGCCAATTCTTATGATGTATCTATTCTTATCAAAATTCTGTTTTTTCAGAGTTCAGCTGCTACTGGGCCGAGTTGCTACTTACTTAAAGTTTGTTACCACTAACTGTTTGAAATTTCGCTGATTAAGAAAAAGGCAGAAAGTCAGTTATTCATCAACAATCAAATTTATTCAAACTTAAGTTACAGTCACATAGCTGCATTAAACTTAAATTTCATTAAATTGAAACATCATCCCCCTCCTATTTAACAGTATCAGATTTGTAACTATATAGTAGACTTAAAATTTAGAAAAAAAGGACACATATAATAAAAGGTTTTGGCAAGTTTTTTACGCAAGCTGATATCATTACTTCTTAAGCGTATGTCTGATGTTAGTAAGAGGAATATTTTTATCATTTTGAGATAAGCTAAAATAAATATTATGATAAAATATATATTTTGATATATATTAAGATAGGCAAATATATTTTGGGTCGGCGGAGTATAAGATTGATCTTCATTTTCGTCCCAGTTCTCTAGATGTAAATAACTACGAAATCCATACTACCTTTCCATCATAATCACAAACAATAGGTAAAATAACAGGGAATTTAAAATGAAAAAAAAAATTTCTTTAAATAGCGATTTGGGGGAGTATTTAGCCAATACATTGTGCACAAAATCAACTAAAAACAAATTAGCTACCAAAGAGGCGAGAATAGCATTGGAGGCATTTGCTTAACAATTTTCTTCTTTTTTTAATTTCATTTTATTTATCAGTCTTGGTTAAATTTCATTGAAGTAAGGATTCTGGGACAAAACAAAACTTATTGGCTTCTTTGTGTTTTTGTTTATAGGTTTTGATTTGAAGTGCGTCCAGTTTAGCTGTTAATTGATAAGTAAATTGGATGACCTAAATTTTGTTATATTTTACATTTTTAGTATTTTAGTCTCTGGGCTAAGGGGGATGTGGGATATTTATAAAAAAACAACATTAGCTGTGGTAACAGGCGTCCTAATAGAGTGAGTGGTCATCTTCTTTTCTTATTTTGTTACATTGAAAAAAGTAAAGTAAAATTAGTGAAACGATGAATTTTGAAATTATTAGGGTTAGAAAAATAATTTTGCTTATTAATTTTAGACAATCCTGGTATATTTGGTCGACGTAAAGACATATGAACTGTAACTAATTAGACTAGGTCAAGTTTCAACCCTTACCATTTATTGTTCGTGTGTTCTCTAACTCGCTTTTCACCCCCCCCCCCCCGTCATCAAAGCATATGCTAATTTTGAGAATCACTGGTACAGACCTGAGGCTGGTATTTCATTATAAGGGGTGCCTATTAGTGGGGAGGGGAAATTGCTCCCTATTCTCTACCTCTTGCACACTTACATTGCTTCTCCTATATTTGAAAAATGCCAAAAATTTTTGTGAATTAGTGTTTATTATTCGGGTGGAGTATATTTATTTGCACAGACTTCAACACCTAATTACGCTAAATTATATTCCAACTTCGAAGCCTTCATCTCTAACGACTCTGGCGATAAATTAGAACAGGCTCTCCAACAGAGTCTCCATGGCTCTATTTTTTTGGCGCAAATACTTGGATTGAAGTTTTAAATTTCGCGCATTAAAATGGTAACACCTTCACAGAAAGTGATATAACGGGGCCAATCCTATACACTGAAGGATGCTTCTTGTGTTTTGATTTTAGGTGGCCAAGCAACAACCGTCAAAAGAGCAATTTAAGGCTAACGATCTTGCTAATATATTTTAATATGCTTGCCAGTTAGATGCGAATTCAGCTTGCAATCCACGTTACATAGCACGATACCTCAACATCTGCCAGCAATAGAACAACGTTTTGCAACATGCGCTATTTGTGTATGGAACATTCATTTTAAATTGCGGTCAAAGTCATAAAGCTACTACATTGCTTTTGAAAGTGCCTTATTTAATACGGGCAGGTATGCACGGGAACTTCGGTCCCATACCTAGCACCCGAGGATCTTAAACTTTTTACGATTAAAGAAAAACTGGCATTTTCCAAGTAAAAGCATATTTCTAACTCTTTAAATTGCTTCACCCGTTTCCGAATGCTCCCCCCTGAAAAAAAAATCTTGCATAAGTACTCTTCAGCTTGTTTCAAATTCGCGCTTTAAGGAACATCATATAAAGAATGTTTGGCGGAATAGGTCCTCTGAATCTGGGACGATCTTTGATAACTCGTGTTAAGAGCAGCACATTCAAAACACACTTATTTGAAACACTGCCGAAAGACCCTGAAAATGAGCCCTATTTTCCCGCATTAATTTCAGGGGAGGATAATTTCCTTCCCTCCCCTCTTCAAAAAATTGAAATGCCGGGGCTCTGTATTCAAGACCATAAATTTGAGAAAAACATGCACCGAACAAGAGGGAAAATTATTTAAGGCGATGTCCAAATAGAGTGTTGTATCAGTCTTGGCCGGTCTCCATCACGATAAATGAAAGTTCAAATAGGGATAAAATCCTTTTAATAGACAATGTTTCACGAACGGTGATAGAAATTCATAAGAAATACCAGATATTTCGGTCACATATACAGTGTTATCACTGTTTGTGAAGCGCTGTCTTTTAAAGGGATTTTTCCCTATTTGAACTTTTATTTATCGTCATGGAAAGGCAGTGTGGTCTCCGAAATTATCTAGGCCGGTCTCCTTCTAGAGGAATAAGTGGCTACCCCCCCCTTTCTAGACGAGGCTGCAACACTGATTCTGGCTGGCGCATAAATATAATGTTTCTTTTGCTGAACACGTAGCCCGAAAATAGAGCATGTTTTTTTTAAGTCTTAAAATTCTTAGCGATGAATTAACTCCTACACTTCTAAATTTAAAGGCAACACTCAGGTTTTCCATCGTGGGTTTAAATTACGGGTAGGAACCCATCAACAAAAAATTATACTAAAATTTAACAACGAAAGTTCATCCAGCTTTAAGTGATACGTGAAAAGCTTCTTCTGGTTTCGCGTGTTTCTTGAGACCACTCCTTGCGGTCTTAGCTGAGATACGGGTACCTTAATCTCCTCAGTTTTGGAAAAGCATACCTTGAAGTTAATTCGGAAACAAATCTTTGGATTATTTCTTGACTGGAAAAATATGAAAGATCCAGGTAGGTTTTATTGAATTCATCCTGGAGCGGCTACTGAGTTAATGTTAGGGGGGTACCATCGAAGCTTAGGCTCACCCAGTGGTATTTTTGACACACTCCATTTAATTAGTGTAACTCTCGACCTTCTAGGAGGGAAGGGGGTACGTACGCCAAAACTACACCCTGGACCCATCTGATTAGTTTCATAACCGAAGCTTTTTAATGAGAAGGGGGAGGGCGCAGACATGTGTGGTTCTTATAGGAGTAGGGGCAATCTATGAAGGAGTTGGGTTAAAAATGAAACAGATAATTTATAATGATGGGTTCTCCCAGGAGGAGGAGGGGTACTTTCGGCCAATATCGAAGGGGGAGGGGGCTTTTCTGTGATTCCTTCTTTGGTCAGGCAACGAAAGGGGGGTCAAAGGACTCCCCAAAGGGTGATCTTCAAAACTTTTTTATGCTATACCCGTTTTCTGTGTGTTTACGGGTATCACAGAAAACGGGTATCATTAAGATTAAATTTTCGGAAGATAAGTGTGTTAAAGCAAATTTCGAATCACAAATCTCAGTTTAGAAAAAAAAACTTTGAAAATCGGGTTTTCAATTGGCTAATTAAGACCATAAGACTGCAAAAGTTTTTTTTGAAAAAATATTTACTTTTACGCAAATAAAATTGTTTAAGACTTTTCTATGCGTTATTAACACTAAATAATACACACGAAGCACAAGAGAATGTGGGTTTCATCCTATTAACTGAACGCCACTGTGAAAGCCCGCCCAAAATGATTGATCTTTATTCGACATTACCTGTTAATTAATTAATATTTAAGCTGTTATACTACTCCTTTTAAGGGGTTTACTACGCCAAAACATATATGTAAAAAAACGAAAAAGGGCGTTTTTACGTTTGTGAAAAGAAACGTGTTGCTGAAATTATGATTAAAGGGGCTGCAACAGGACTGTGCCTAGGGCATGGTTGAGGGCATGCAAGGGCTATGGAAAAAGGGCTTCTCATGCTTTCTTATGCTTTCAAATACCCAAAAGATGTGCACGTTTTAATGTGATAGGCATGGGGCAGAAACGCTCCTAAGGGGTCTGGTTAAGCGAGCTGAAATTTCAGGAGGGAGTAAAAGTTATGTTTTTCTTAGAAAATTTTTAGTTTTACATAGTATTGGAAAGCATGACACCTTAATATATTTTCAGTCTTCTAACGGGGGCCTAGGTTAAACCCTATGACGAACTCCCACGATTTAGTGGATTTACTAAAAAGCATAATGATTACGGGAGCTTGGATCCTATGACTCTCCCCCCCCCAACCAACTTTTTCTCTCTAAACTAGCTAAAAATGCAATTTTGCCATTGTTTTTCATGACTATTAAGTGATTTTGTGGTACTAACAATTTATTGTGACCCTCTGTGCATGACAAAGACAGATAAAGACGAAAAAGAAAAAAAAAGAAAGAAAACGACAAGAAAATGGAAAAATTGGAATGATGGAAAAGGACGCTGACAAAAAAAAGAAGAAAAAAAACACACAAACTATGCAGAGCCTAAACTTTTAAAATGCCAAGGACAGTGAAAATGCAACAGGATTATTTTTATTTGTTAAGTGGGTACTGACACACCCATGTATGTCTTTAAAAATTCGGAAAAGCTGAGATTAAATTCATAATGGAAAAGACCTGCATATGCTGATATGCAGTTTTGGTCGTATCGAAAGCCAAATTTAGAAAAAAAAAGAAACGGGAAAAAAACAGCAAAAAATGAGGTAAAAACAGATGGAATCAGAAAGCTGAAGAAGGTATAGCTTTTTTAAGATTAAGCTGTTTTGGGATTAAAAAATTACTTTTTGAGTTTTTCAGACGTAAAACTTTATAAAATTTAAGGTATTAGCCTTTCTTATTTTGTTAACGATTCAACATGGCAACACTGACAAAAAAGTTGCATAGCCCTAAAAACATGGTTTTTTTCAACAGCCAAAAGAAAAAACAGAAAATTGCGGTTTTAGATGTGAATAGGCTTAAAATGGGTGCAGTGGTAAAAATTTTTTATTGTAATTTCCTTGGTTCTTTAAGGGTTATGGGGAGTCTCTAGATACAACAGTAAGTACTTGAAAGAAGACAAATCAGCGGAAAGTAAACAATTCCAGTCGGCAAACACAAGTGACGGAGTTATCCATCTTTTGACAAATGTCTTTCAAGCCCCCTTAAGTATCCTCAAAATTTATGAGAGTATTTATTACTTATGAAGCAATTTTAAAATCCACTCACTATTTAAATTTATTAAACATAGACAAAATGTTTGTTGACCATAATTATTAGTGAATAAAGACAGTGCAAAAACATGTCCACGGCTAAAATATGGTGCCACAGGCGAGAAATATGGTGGCAGTTGAACTGCATGGCAGTGAAGGCTGAATGAACACTAAAAACTTACAAGATTGGAAACTGGCACTAACTTCGACAAAAAAAAATCAACGCCATCTAGTGTTTGGCGGCACTTGACAGTAATAATAAGAACAATTAACTTAATTTATGTAGTTGGTCAAAATACCGTATTAATAAACGTCTGATCTCGGTTCCTGACAAAAATACGATTACAAATCCTGAAAAAATGCTGAGTGTCGCCAAACGCTAAATGACATTGAGGTTTTTTTCGTCGACTCGAGCACCAGTTTCCACTCTTGTAAGCTACCCATACTCTGGTGCAAACTATCGTACTCTTTGATGGACACAGTATCAAATTATGTAATTGCAAATAGGTTTCCGAAATAAAGTATGATTTAAGTAAATATTATTAGGGTAAACTTAAATTGGCGGCATTAAAAACGAAAGTTCTGAAACTAAAGATAAACTTAATAAAATAAAAGTCTAACTTTCATGCATTAATTAAAAAAAAGTAAAATCTATCAAAAAAGTATTTTATAAAAAAAACCATGGTTGCTTTTTGAAAAAACAAATATGGCCTAGATAAGTTATCTAATTTGAAAAATAATATTTAAAATTCAGAATGGAAATATCCAAACAGCAAATTCAGATCCACCAATTAAAATTAAAAAAAATAGCGTCTAAAATTGCTTAAATAAATAGATGGACACAGCATCAAACTATGTAATTGCAAATAGATTTCTGAAATAAAGTATGCTTTAAGTAAATATTATTAGGGTAAACTTAAATTGGTGGTATTAAAAACGAAGGTTCTGAAACTAAAGATAAACTTAATAAAGATAAGTCTAACTCTCATGCATGAATTAAAAAATTAAATCTATGAAAAAAGTATTTTAATAAAAAAAGCCCATGGTTGGTTTTTGAAAAAACAAATATGGCCTAGATAAATTATCTAATTTGAAAAATAACGTTTAAAATTCAGAATCGAAATATTCAAACAGCAAATTCAGATCCACCAATTAAAATTGCTTAAAAACAATAGCGTCAAAGAAATATAACCGTCCTAGCCGAGTGGCTGGCGTAGCGCGATAGACTTAGACCCTTTGTCCGTGAGGACAGGGTTCCGAGTATTGGTTTCGCTGTTTATTTTGTATGAACAGGGGTCAGTGGCCTGACTGTAAGCTCAGCCAGAGTCGACCCAGCTCTAAATATGTACTTGGAGAAATCTGGGAAGGGCAAACAGGAAGGGTTTGCGAAAACACAGAATGGCTGGCCCTTATTCCTAGTAAGCCTAGTAAGAAACTATGCATATTCTCAAATTAAAGAAATAAGGTAAAACGTTATTTTGGAAGCAAACCCGTGATATTTTCTTGCTCCTTTTGGATTTATTTGGGGTTTTATTCTTTAAAAAGGATTGTTGATTCTAATCTAAATAATTTCAAGGAACTAGGCTAACTAAAAATTGGCAGCGTAGCTTTAACCTTTGTCTAATAAAAGTGAAATTAAGATGTTACTGCTTGTCATATCTAGAAAATGGTTCTTTCAGACACACGGCATCGACGTTTTGTTAACGAAATATGAAACAAAGGGCTTTATTTCCTCAGCTTGTAACACTACTTTTAGTTACATATGGCTAAATGTAGGATCTTTAACCCCGTTGTAGCATCGCTAAACAGGATTTTTACTTGAAGGGTTGCATTCTTCTCGTGTGAATAATTTTGGTACGTCTAGGGTTGCTATTTATAGTGAATATTTAGTTAATGTGTTGCAATTAATTTTAAGTGAATTCTGGTTTTTCTTAGTCATGCCGCCCTGATTTCAACTCCTGTTGGCGCTTTTTTGATTAATTTCATTCTTTAATTTTAGTTTGTAGTATTTTCAGCTTTTTTATATATATAGTATTTTAGTATTATATATATTAGTATTTTATAGCTAGCAACTTGCTAGCTAAAACTCAATTTCAACTTTCTTTGAAATATGATAAATTGTAGGTAGCATAACATATATTTATTCCAATTATAAATTATACTATAGTTTACCCCCCCCCGTATGTGCAAATATATAGCCCAGGTTGTATAATTCCAATGTGTTTTTCATTTTCTTTCTCTTGTCAATATTAATTCCATTATGGGTTGAAACGAGACTGACACATGGAAACATGGTTGGGAAATACATAATTTGAGGTTATAAACCCACAATTACATTGAGGCTGTTAAAAAGGAATGTCAAGAAAACAGCTCTTACTTCATAATATGTAGACAATTTTAGTTAAAACATTTTGACCACAATTATGCTCCCCCCCCCCATTTTCAGTTGTGAGCATTTTTTGGCACTGCCTTTATTCATTTTTAATTCCCATCAACAATTTTTTTATCTATGTTTAACAAATTGAATAGTGACTGGATTTCAAAATATGCTATAAACAAAACCTACGCTCATACTTTTTGACGGGTTTAAGATTTGGGTAGGGAAGGGAAGGGTTCAAAGTGATCTGAAAGACATCTTTCATTGCATATTTTGAAAGACGCAATGTGTCTTTCAAAGCTGACTCCAAAAATACTAATTACCACCGTCTCAATAATGTTCTCCAAGGCTCCCCAATGCGGCCAATAGTCCTATGCTATTTACAAGACTCAGCTGATTTTTATTGCTTTTTTAATTGACTTCATTTACCATTATGAGCCAATTGTTAATGACAAATAAAGGTATTGTTTTAGTATTCCAACTCCTCACATTAAAACTATGGGAACTACTTGAAAACATTCTAAAATATTTACATATATCATTCCTAAATATGTACTGCTTTGCTTTATACCCCTCCCCCTAATAGGCAAATATATACCCTATATTATATACACTCCAAGGGCGGATCCTGGATTTTTTTAGGGGGGAGGCAAAATAGGTTGGTCCGATAAACTTGCGTTAGAAGCAAGTTTAATTAACGCAAACTTGGGTTAATTAACTAAATTACACTACTTTAGACTACGTTAGGGGGGCACATACCCCCCTCCCCTGGATCCACCACTGATACACTCAATGATACCCTCAATGATTATATACACTCAAGAAATCGTTTCTTCCCCTCTTCGGCCTCTGTTTTCTGCTCGACATAGATACTCGGTTGTTCAATACTAACCACGGCCAAAAAAAATTTTGGCCGTGGAAAAACTAGTGTTTTTTACTCTTGCACATACATGACCGTAACTCAAAAAATGATTCAAATGGAAAAATTATTTCTGCTTCATGTGACTCAAACAAATTAACTCTAACTAGGTTGAAAAGAAATGAAACCAAGTTTAATCTAGATCCATTTCAAAATTCAAATTATCGCAAATTGAAACGCTATACTCTCAATGAATTGGCTAAGTACTAAATACAAATTGACTAAAATCTATGGAAGTTTGAATAAATACGAGGTTGCAACTTGGTTTACCAGGAAGGGATTCCATGGCTTTTCTCTAGTGGCTCATACTTAATCTCCTTGACTTCTATCTTACCCTGGAATATTCACAGTAGCATTAACTGTGGCATCCATTGACACAATTTAGGGCCGGGCAAAATTTATTTTGCAAAATCTAGGGTGAGGCGAATATGTCATTTCTTCAGTTTTAACAATGAAAATGCCAAAAACGGGCATTTTTCAATGAAAATATCCCCAAAAAAGGTGGTTTTCAAAATCAAAGGGGTAATGATTGTAGGGGCGCATGCTTCTTCCCAATTGACACCAACGGATATGAATAAATAACCTTAGCTCCAAGATGAGATTTTCCCACCCATCTCCATTGCTTCTCAAAAAATCTCATGTTTATGTGAATATGAATATTCATCTTCAAATTATTTGAATAGAAGACCACCCAAGTGACAAGCAGAGATCAGTAAAAGAAAAATGTTGCAGGGAGGAAAACCTGGAATAAATTTTATGCCTGTTTCAGTCGTTTTCCTTAGTGAGAATTGCTCTTTTTGGGGTTGGTATTTTTTCCCCAGATGTTTAGGGAATACTTGCAAAAGAACGATAGTTATCGTAGGTTATGCATTTATTTGTTATCCAAAATAAAGACAAAGGCGACTCTATAAAGAACAAAAATGATCAACAAAAAAAAAGATATTGCTAAAAAACACATAAAAATATGTTTAAACAAAAAAGAATAGGCTAACCATGGGGAAACCAAAACAATGGTTTATTAACATTCAAAAATTAACTGGTTTCAAAAGGATCTCAATTACTAGTTTTTCAAGCCTGAAAACAGCATCAATAGCCTAGAACCATGACAAAATCTTACTTTTTTTACGACAGCAAGGGCAAAAAAAAGAAGTCATGTAACAATAAAAGATATTTTCCGTTATACGTATACCACTGCAAATTAAATCCACTTCAGCGAATTTACATTTAAATTCGGCTCGTGATTATGAGCACATTTTCGGGGGGCATTTTGGAAAAATGCATTTTGGAAAATGCATTTCTTCTGGAAAAAAATAATAGCGTCTTATTCATTTCTGTAGCTATCTGCTTGACGAAGAAGGTTGATAATACAATACAAACAGACTCCAACAAGCAGTGAACAGGCACTGACCAACGCTGTGAAATAAACTGTACCAGTTTTCCGAATAGAATTATACCACAAGAGGTTAATTTGTACCATCTGAACTGCAGGTTAAATATTTGCCGTAACAAGAAGCAAATTTTGATAAACAATATCTTGAACAAATATCCAAGCAAGAAAGGAGCAAGTAAAGCATAAATATACAGAAAAATTGGTGCTTTTCTATTAACCGGGCTCTTTTATATAGTGCTAGTTTGGTTAATTCTAATGAAATGAAATAAAAAACGATGAATATGAAATAGTTTAGAAACAAATTTGGGCTATATATTTGCACATTAGGGGGGGGGGAATCATAGTTCACTATATATGAAATACGTAACCTAACCTAGATACCTTCTCCCCCCCTAAACCCCAAAAAACAACAATTTAAATACAGTTCTTGCCTTTGTTTATATTCCAGAAGGCAACGCAAACCTGTTTTCATCACCCGTCTCGATCTATTTCGTGACTGGTATGTATTGCCGTATTCAAAAGAGCCCGGTTAATAGAACAGTACCGAAAAATTTGTATTGTACCAAAATATTTTCAAATATCGCATTGTACCAGGACCTCTAAATTGTACCAAAAACGGCACAATTTTACCGCGTTGACAACGCTGGTACTGACCATTGACTGGCTCAGCGTGCGTGTCGGTGCGAGCCTTGCTTATCGTGTGGGTGTGTTTTACTTAATCCACAAGTGTCTGTTTAAAAATATATATTTTAAAGAGTAATGTAGGTATAACAAAGATAAAAAAAGATGAAGATCCTCATGAACCATTGCTGGTGCTTAGGGCGTCGAATCGACGTTTCAGTTGCTGGATGTTTTTACAGGGACAAGTGGCAAGCTTGTCGCCCAACCTTACTGCAGCGGGGATCGAACCTTGGTGCTCTCTATTGGCAAGCAGAGCATCAATCCACTGACAGATAACAAAGAAGATCTAAAAAAATATGTTTATTTCTGGGCTTTATTCACCTAAATTAAAAACCTTCCAAGGTGACAAAAAGGTCCCTAAGCTAGAGTTTTTGAACCTGCAAACCTAGGCATTACCCTGTCGACATATTTAGTTTGAAAAAATATATATATTTATTGATGTATTTATAACTACATAAACCTGTTAAAACAGTTAAAACAGTGGATTTGTCTTGCCGAGTAAATACTGAAAAAAATAAAGGCATGAATTTTTGGTAAATGTCTAGAAATTTGTACTGCCACTCCCACATTGATTGATAACATATAATATGCGCAGTTTATAATCATTATTTGCTAATTTGTTAAAATCGTATTACTTTGGCTCAGAACTGTCATAAGCTTATTTTCTGGAGGAACATATAGCGTAACTGTTCGTAATCTTGTACAACCATTATTTCTGTATCTTTATTTGCAGTCAATGCTAGCTTATATTGAGTTTCATGCCTTCTTCCTTTCAAAGGTCAACTGAGAACAGGTTTGGTCGAAATATGGTGGAGCCAGGAATGTAGGCAGGGGGTAGGGGGTTTGACGCCTCCCTGAAATGTTTGTCCGACTCTTAAAAGCGTAATAAAAATGAATATAAGCAAATTTTTTGATGCGTCTTTTAAATTTTTTTTTGTACACCCCCCCCCCCCCGCACGAAAAAAATCCTTTTGTAACACTCCCCCATCTTCGAAAGAAATTCTGGGTACAATCCTGGACCTGGTCATCCCACTAAATTCAAAATTTTCTCGAGTTTCTAGGTAATTCTAAAAAAATATAAAATAAAGTTTGTTTTTTTTATCATTGAATCCCCTCCTAAAAAAATTCCTGCTTATATACACGAATGGATTTCTACGCACAAAACATAGAATAATTAATTTTAATCTTCTGTTATGCTTAATTAATGTGTCGTGTCATTCTTTGGTGCTTACGTGTTATCCTTTGTTATATTTCATCCTTTGTTATGTTATATTTCATCCTTTGTTATATTATATTTGATCCTTTGTTATGTTATATTTCATCCTTTGGTGCTAACGTGTTATCCCGACCACACTCAAGAAGTGAAGTCAGGTTAATCATAATTACATAAACCTAAAAATGATGCAAATATAATACTTTAGTAACAAACTTATGGAAATCACGAATGAGAATTGTTGAAAGCAAGCGGCCCAGAACTCATTATGTTAAATACCTGACATAACCTGACTACCTTTATATCTAATTAAAATATACCTGTATTCTGCATAGTAGCTTATCTCACTCAGGCTAAGCTGATTATCTGAGTGTGCACAATAACGCCGGTTTTAAATAAATCAAACGTATCAAACTTCTTGAATGTGGTCGGGATAACACGTAGCCTAAGTACCCATCCTTTTTGTCAGATCCAAATATTAAGCTTTTTATTATTTGTTTATATTATTCTTAATTTATCCTTTTCAAATTAATTAATTTGTCCCTTCTATTTGGCTTAATTAAAATATGCTGTTATTCTTATTTAATTTTCTATAAAATTTAACGTTTATAGAAAATTAAACTATAACTTTTTCAGCTCTCAATACTACTTGATTTTTCTTTCCTATTTTCCTATTTTTATTTGTTACACAATCATACACCAATTGATTGATGACAGAAAATCTGCGCAACTTGCAACCATTATTTGATAACCTGTCAAAATCCTATTGCATTGCCTCAAAATCTAAACTATCATAAACTTATTTGTCAGGAGGGAGGGGCAGCGTAACTGTTCGTAACCTTGTGCAAGCAAAGTTGCTTGAATATGTCTAATCACAGTTCAATACTAGCTTATATTCTGTTTCATGCCTCCTTCCTTTCAGACGTCAATTGAGCAAAGGATTCATTGAAATACTATGGAGCCCTACATACATTATGGTATGTTTTTATTCTTTTTTTAATCAACTCAAAGCGTGTTTTTATTCTTTTTTCTTTAATTTATATTAATCAACTCAAACTTTGTTTTACAGAATTCTTAGGCTGGACCCCCCCCCCCCCATGGGAACGACTCCTGTTGTAGCCATTAGATACTTTAATGCTCCTAATTGTGTATACTTACTCAAATTATGTGGGGAAGGGGTTTAAAGTCTCTAGTCTCTCTTGTTGGCTCTCCCTGTGATAAAGTCATTGCTATATTGCACAATAATTATTTATACATCAAAAACTCACGTTTGCTGTAAATTTAATTATGATTTTTTTTTTTTTTTTTACACGAACATTCCAAGGGTGCCAATTCACGAAAAAGAAGGGAGCAAGGATTTTTGTCATTTTTTTTTTAAAGATGCAAAACATAAATTTTTAATTCTAGTAAGGGGGGCAGTCCCCCCTCTGTTGGATCGCATGGAGATTTGATTTGAGCAACCCTAATCCCCTGTATGTACATGGAAGATAATAAGTATTAATGATATATATATATATATATATATATATATATGATATATATATATATATATATATATATATATATATATATATATATACATCAAAAACTCATTTTTTCTGTAAATTTAATTATGATTTTTTTTTATTTTTTTTTTTTTTACACGAACATTCCAAGGGTGCCAATTCACGAGAAAGAAGGGAGCAAGGATTTTTGTTATTTTTTTTATAAAGATGCAAAACATAAATTTTAAATTCTAGTAAGGGGGGCAGTCCTCCCTCTGTTGGGTCCCATGGAGATTTGATTTGAGCAACCCTAATCCCTTTCATGTACATGGAATATAATAAGCATTAATGATATATATATATATATATATATATATATATATATATATATATATATATATATATATATATATATATATATATATATATATATATATATATATATATATATATATATATATATATATATATATATATTGAAAAATTCTCAGAGGTATCTTGGTGCCCCGTTCCAACACCAAAATTCTTTTGAATTTATGGGAAATTTTTATTCAAAACATCAACAAAGTTTGTTTTATATTACCCCCCCCCCCCCCCGACAAAAAATTTCTTCGAACGTACCTGTTCTAGTCTTTGCAATATTAATTTCTCGTACCAGTCCGCCAGTCACTTCTCCAAATTTAAAAATAGAATTTAACAGGAAGAAACCGGCTCATCCAAAGTTGTTTTAAAATTTGATCAGAATTTTAAAATATAACTATAAGTTGTTTTATAAGTTGTTTTAAAATTTGATCAGAATTTTAAAATATAACTAAGGTCCAAATGCAGATCCATTAGTAACAATCTGCATTAGGATGAATAGACACAATAATAGTTATATTTTGTGATTTTTATTGTGTTAGTTTGACTATTTCAAATGGCATTTCAATTAAAAAGGGATAGCACTCAGTCTAAATTTCCTAGGAAAATGTCTATTATGTTACTGGCAAAGCTGGATGAAGTAGACTCAGGTATTCCTCGTAGCCCGATTAACTCTCGAGTATTGATAGTGGCTCAGCCAGGAAGGGTCGAGAAGTCCAACTTCCTACCCTCCCTCCCACTTCATTAAAAGACAGTGTTTTGAATTTTTGACTTTTTTTTTATCACAACAAAATACAATAATAGTAATAATAATAGTTTGTATGTATGTATATATATATATATATGGGGTTATTACCATCCAAACGCTAAGTAACCTCGTTGTCACTTCATGAATAAAAAATGGAGATAAGCCCTTTATTTCTGGAGTTGATAATATCATACAAACTTTAAGCTGTAATTTCTCAAACTTCGTTTTTGTAACTAACGTGTTTTGATCTTGGATAACCAGATTTCATAGATTAGATACACAAGAAGGGACAAGTGCCGCCTGCAGAAGAAATATATCTATCAAATACGAACTGAGAATGTATATTTAATTTGCATACAATTTGTTGATTGATTACTTAAGCATTTTCTTATAGTGACTTTTTTTCTTTATTTTTTACCATATTTTTGTTGCTTTGTGGCAGTGCATTTAAATTTGACTCACCGAGTCTTCATTGGAAGTCACGCTGGGGCCGCATGCTGATAGAAAAAGAAAAAAAAGTGTCATTTGAATCCAAAGTGTTTCCGCTAGTAAGATACGCAAAATTAGCTGATTTGAGCTTACTCCTCTAGAAGATGTAATATTGGTTAACAGCTCCTGGTGTGAGAAACTGGGAACTCAAATCCAATTCGATTTGTTCTTGTACCAGTATAAACAGACTAGGATTGTTTCGAATTTGAGCAAGGTCTGTTATTTCGAATTAGTATGATTTCGTGATGTTTCTGGAAGAAAATCAAAATATTTCTAAACCCGTGGTTTTCAGCTTAGTGTGTTCGCGAAGTTCAAATTTTAGGAGAGAAGTTTTTTGGGTCAATCCATATTTTTATTCGAATTTAATTCATTCTTGTATCGTTGTACCTAATTGAACAAATTAGGATTTTTTTTGTGTTTGAACAAGGTTTTTTATTTCGAATTTGTATAATTAAAAAAAAATTCTTAAAAAAACTGAGATGAGCTGTAGACACTCAAACCGTACACTTCTACTTCAGGTACACACCCAGGTTCTAAATTTGGTAAAAATTTACGATGCTGTAAGCTCACTCTAGACGGTCTGGAGTTCTTTTGGATATTAGAAATTACGGATATTATAATTATGAAGTATAGTATGGTGTGTGTTATTGCATGTGTGTTTAATCATGAATAAGATAATTTCGGAGACCACACTGCTTTTCCATAACGACAAATAAAAGTTCAAATAGGGATAAAATCCTTTTAATAGACAGTGTTTCAAAAATAGTGATATAAATTCACAAAAAATACCAGATATTTCGGTCACATATGCAGTGACCGTAATCAGTAGTAAACAGGGGCAGATCCAGGATTTTTTTTAGAGGGGGTCGCAAAATAGGTTGATCCGATAAACTTGCGTTAGGATCAAGTTTATTTAACGCAAACTTATGCTAATTAAGTAAATTACACTACTTTAGACTACGTTAGGGGGCGCGCCCCCCCAGACGACCGTGTAGTAAAACAGTTTTACTACTGATGACGGTCACTGCATATGTGACCGAAATATCTGGTATTTTTTGTGAATTTCTATCACTGTTTGTAAAACACTGTCTATTAAAATGATGTTATCCCTGTTTGAACTTTTATTCAAAATCATGAATAAACCTTGTTTTATCTACGATTTTAGTTGAGAGGAAAGAAGAGATTATTTATCCATCAATAATTAGAAAAAAAATTAAAACTCATTATCAAATAATCCTTTATTACCGTAAATTTACCTTCCATTTTCAATCAATTTAATTATTTATATCCAAAAGAAAATTTCTAACGTATTTTTTTAGGGTATCAAAAGTAAAGAAATCCTGATCCTGGTAGGAATAGGGGTGCAGGTATGAAAGGTGGTAGAAGGAGATAAGACTCATTTTACAGAAAAAAATAAAAGCTTCCAATGACCTCGAATGCCAAACCAACCGATAGTGTGCTGATTTTTAAAGCGAAGTCAAGTTTTTGTTAAACTACCATTCAACATAACGGTTTTTGATTACCAAAACGAAACTGACATCTGTGACTTATCTCGAATTCAGGATAAATTTCCTCTGGTACTGTCGTATTATCTACAACACACGCGCGATATTTTACAGCAAAGAAGCTAAAGAAACTAGTCAAACAGGTTTCTTTCAACGGACAATTCCTATGCTGAGGATTGCAAACAGTGATTTATCACTGCATTTACATTTTTTAACCTATGGTTTTTTGGGGTTTAGGGGCAAAAAAAGGTACCTACGTTAGGTTACATATTTAATATATGCTATGCTTTACCCCTCATCCCCTGATATGCAAATATAAAGCCGAAATTTGATTCTAAACTAAACTATTATATTTTTAGTCCTATTTTGTTTTATTCCATTAGCATTAACCAAACTTCACTTCTCGCGTGTGTTAGAGATAATACAACAGTACCATTACTTTCTCCGCATTAAACAAGAATAACAAGAATACTTAGATTTCACAAGACGATTTGCTTTATTCCCGGGACAATAATTTGCCTTCTGTAAGTACTATAACTTAAAAATAGCTGTCAAAAGTGCGATCTCAATGACCTGTTATTAACTATTCCGAAGAATGAATTATCTCGTTTACTTTAACTATGCTGTTCTAAAAATAAATTAGCATTAAGACATTAGGTACAATTATAGAATCAAACCCAAGTCCTTCAATTTTATCTTATATTGATCTCCATTTTTCGTCTCCGGTAGAAATAGACGTTTGATTTGCTTATCATCTTAATCCAGCGCAAGGGGGTGGCAATTCATGTATCACAGGTACATATAACGCTATTCCTCAGACTACACCAGCCACAACCATCATTTCTTGCTGTTCTTTCCCGAAATTACCTTAGATTTTATACTCAAGCTCTTGACCCTGTCTCCAACCTTTTCTGGCCCTGCTTTGTGGCAGATTCTTAGTTAGAAACCCCTTAATCTGGCCACAGAGTACTGAGAACTGCCCAAACCATTGCTTAAATGGTATACTAATTTTAAAATGCGTCATTTGCCATCCGTAAAATGTCCATCTAAGCTATAAGAGCATAAATACCAATTTAGCTGTCTCTTTAGTCAGTTAATCACAGTTGCTTCAAAAATTTCATCCGAGTTAGCAGACATAATATATTTCATGCAACGCATTGACCAAAAATAACTCTGGACAGTGTTGCCGCCAAGTTCTTATTTGACCTAAAGTCATCTGAAAAGTGTTTATATAGTCTTACGATCCTGAAAACGTTGCTTAATGTTCTAGAGGTCAAAGTGGCGGATCCAAAGGGTGGTTTTAGGGGCGTTTGTCACATTTCAGAATGTTGTAATTCGCAGTAATTATGGGGAGCAAAAACTGCCGATGAGGGAGCCGAATTTTATTGGTGTTCCCCGACATTTATTCTGTATCTTCCCCTGCGAGAGCCTGAACTCGATTTATTTTTATTTATTTACTTAAGAAGTAGTACTTAAGTCTTATATATAATACGTAAGGGCGTATCTAGGATTTTTTTTAGGGGGGTATTTTTCGGAGGGGAGGGGGTACAAAAAAATAAAAAATGTATCAAAAATTTGTATTTTTGCATTTTTTTTCTATTTTTACTGTTCGAACAATTCTTTGGGGGGAGGTCAAACCCTCTATTCCCTCCCCCTGGATACGGTCTTGATAGTCTGGTTAGAATCAGACTTTTAATTTTAAGAATATGTTTGTACTAAAAATAGAAGCAACCTCAAAAATGTAATTATTGCCAATAAAATAATGTTTTGGTGTGCATAGTGGAAAAGACGGGTCATGATCTTGTTTTGGGACAGTCAACATTTGAAATTTTCATTGAATCGAAATTACAATGAAATTAATTTTTTTTCGAAAGCAGCACTTCTTTTTTAATTAAGTTGTATCCACCCCGCGTTCAACATACCTCATTGCAATTGATTTTCATTACTAACAGTCTTTGAAAACTATTCCCTTTCAAAGAGAATAATTGTTATTGGCTGTCAGTGACGAAAATCAATTGCAGTAACATGGGACTTGACTCAATGTGGTCCATTCAGGTACTTTGATATACCTGTCATAATAAACATTTTGGATATATCAATACAAAAACTGACAACTTTCTCTTATGCCTAGGACACAGGACGGCTGTCTCGTTCAGATAGCTTAGATTGAAAGAAAATATTTCGGCCGGAATAATTGCTAAGGTGGCAACGCTGAACTTGGAGTCCAGATGTGTCCGCGCAATAATTTTGTCCATTGAGATTTCATGACCCGGAATACGAATTCTTTTTATTATTTGTATAGACTAAAAACATCTAATTATAAACCGAGTCAATCCTATAATGCAATCCAGCATATTTTCACATGCCTTGCTGACAGTAAAATTGACTAGTTTGCTGTTCGGTCTTGACATGACTGGTGTATACCATAAGGTGATAAGTACATGCCTGACATTGGCATCACATTGTATGGGGATACATCGACATCATCATGGTATACCAAGGTAATTATGGAAGACTAAAAGTGAATCCCGCCTCTAAGAAATGCCAATTGAACAGTCACCTCGTAATTGAATTTGTTCAAATTATCAACTGCCTTTCGCCGCGCACATGTACACAGGAATCCAGGCCCCTGCTACCCTGTTTTTTTAATTTCTTCGCATTTTCATTCAATTTATGAAATTAAATTTAGGTTTTACTCTCCTCTCCCGTTAAAATTTCTGTGTACGTGCCTGTGTTTCATTACATTTGAATTATAATTAATGTTTCAAATTCAATATGTTCGTCAAACTTAAAGCCCAAGTATTTCTCCATATTCAGGCAAAACACATTTTCTCTCTGTGTGTTCTAGTCAAAGAAAACAAAATATAAAAATATAAAGACTCGAAAATACTTATTAATTTCAGTTAATTGTAAGTTAAACTTTAGCTGAAGAACATACTTTACTTTTTTCTTATTAAAGAGAAGGAGGTTGCAACTTATTGCCAATTCTTGGCGCTTAAATTTAATCTTTTTTGCAAATCAAGAGATATAGGATGGATTTTTTAATATGTATAAAATTATGGATATATTCGAACGCAAATGCACTGTTTTGAATAGTTAACAGATTTATTACCTGTAATCACAGTATAGATATATTAACAATGGCAATTCTAAATAATGTGTGTAATGAACTCCAAAGTATGATGAGATTCCCCTCGTAAGCGTTACAGCTTTCTGCAAAGTTTTTATATTTGTGGCTGGTAATGCAGCAGCTCAGGCTTTTTTTTTCGGATTCAAAACATGTAAATCTGTTGAGAATCCAGTAGAAATACAAAACCGAATGGCAGTAAAAGCTCAACTTTACATTCAAAGCCGTTCCTAGGATTATGGTGCCTGGTGAAAGATTAATTACAGTAACCCCCTCCCGACTCAAATATATGCAAAAAAAAATATGTATCAAAGTGGAAAATATAGTCAAAGTGGGCAACATCCCAGCCACTTGCCCCCTCCCCCTTCCGCCACGACACCTGGAGAAGCTGCTCCAGTTACTCTCCCTATCCTTGAACGGTTCTGTTTGCATGGACCTAATACCAAGAGAAAATACTCATTGGGATCTCTTAATATGCATGTATATGTATAGGCTATGAACTAGGTGATCTTAACTACATTTTAATTTTTTTTTCTTTCTCAGATCCAACGTCTATGGAAGAAGAGGTAGCTTCTACCCTTCTTTCAATAGCAGTAGATGTTGTCCTGTCGTTGATTTTCCTCCTGGGAACAGTCTCCAACTCCATACTTCTTGTCGTCTTCTACAGAAGACCCTCATTGCGAAGTCTGTCAAATAGGTAAGCTAATATAATATTAATAGCAGCGCAATCATCAATGCAACATAAAGCTGTCTGAGAACGAGACAGCGCAAAGCTGTGCCAGTTTTTGATCATTCAAGGGTTGCGACTTCTAGAAGAAAAAGTGTGATAACAGGAAGGATGGAGTAAGAGTCGCCAGAATCTTCAGCCTTCCTATTTGACATCTGTGGATGCATTATTGGATTAGCCTACCCATCATGATTTACGAATCCTCATTACTGATGGAGAAGAAAAAGAAAAATGGGGAAAGCAAAGAAAACACAATGATCACAAATCATCGCTCAAAAAATGTAACTAGTATATCAAAAGTATGTTCGAAGCTAAGCCGCTTTTTATACGTTTTATGTCTTCAATAAACAACCAGGCTTTAGTAACTCCATATCTGGTTGATGTAGTGATGTTTTTACTCCAAATCACTTTATTTTATTTATTGCACGGTACTTTATTAAAGTTATTACCCCGAAATATTAGTTACCAGAATTCAATTTATTAGAATCAGCTGAATAGAATTAATCTTAAATTTATCAGTTTTTAAGTAGTGGAAGGGCAAATTTCAACCTCGTTCTAAGAATGATTCATTTTTTTTTATTTAGTATAAATTCAATAATCATATCATAAGAGCTTGTGCACTAAATCACTGAATTTAAAATATGTCTTCAGTAACTGTACGTTGAGAATTTTAGTTTTCATAATTTTAATGTTTTTGTTTGAAATTCGTTCAATATTTTTCTAGAACTGATGTTATTTACTATGAGAATAGTCCAAGTGGATAATCTGGTCTACCTAGGCTGAATTTTACCACGAGGAGACATTCTTCAGACTTCTGAAATAATTGCCAAAACGGATTGGCTAAGCTTTTTTCGAAAGGAGAATCAGCAAATAATGTTTAATCACACTTCGGTCCTCCTCATCCACATTCCTCTACTGACTCTCCCTTTGAGAACAACTTAGAAAATGGTTTTGAAAAATTTATCAAAAGTGTAGCAATTTCAGTTGCACAAAATGTTTATAGCGAAGAAATTATTAATCACTGTAATGGTCTGAAAATAAAAGGGATAATATGGGCTTTAGCGTTAGTCCTTTAAACACTGCCTTTTGTAGGCATTAGATCCAAGTTATATAATATTCTAATGTCTTTTGTGGCACATATTCGCTTGTTTGTCTGCTTTCATATTTAAAAAGTGACACAATTTAAGGACCTACCCTGGTCCTACCCTGGTCATGGCTACCCTGGTCCCTGGACCTGCAAGAATGAAGGGAATGCCCTTTGGGTTTCCCATAGTCTCTTTTGAGTTTTTTCATGTATGGAAAAAAGTACGAAGATTTGGTAGATGTTTTTCAAAGAAATTGCCTACGGATTGTTTTGGGTACCAGACGGTCTGACGGTATTTCAAACAGTAGGCTAAACGAAAAGTGTGGTTCAATCCCGCTTTCTAGGACTATAACGAGAGAAAGGTTGAGATGGCTAGGGCAAGTGCTGCGGTTGAAGGATGACAGATTGCCTAATATTGTTCTTTCGGGTATTCTTCTAGGGTCAAACGAAAAGCAGGTTATCCCCGGTTGGGTTGGAATATTTTACTGATATTACCCGAAAAATTTCAATTTTCTTAAGACCGAAAATGGAAGTGTGGAGAGATAATAACATTAAAACTAGATCTTGAAGAAATTGCTAAAAATGAATTTATACAGTGTGGTTCTGCAGAGTAAATTATATTAAGAAAGCAAATTGATTAAATAAAATAAACTAAAGAATAAGTTTTTCATCGCAAAACCCGAATAATTAGAATTTTTTGAAGATTAAAAATGGAAGTGTGGGGTATAATGACATAAAAACTCTACCTTGAAAAAACTGCATGAAATGTAGCTATATTTGTTTCTACAGATGATTAATATATAATAATAAATTATATTGATTAAATAAATCAAATAAAATTAACTAAAGAATAAGTTTTTTTCATCGCACTGCCCGGAAAATTGAAATTTTTTTTGTGATTAAAAAGGAAAGCATGGAAGAATAATGACATAAAACTTGATCTTTAAAAAAATGCATAAAAACAGTTATATAATATGATTCCATGGAATAAATTATAATCATAATAAAGTTAATTTAAAGGTACGGCTGTGTGTTATGGTCTAGCAGTTTTTTTGGTAATTTTAGGCGTTTACAGGTATTACAGAATAAGGCTGTCCGTTTGATAGGGGTGTACGTTAAAGAAACTAATAATGCAGTAGCTTGTTTTAGATAATTAAAAGTGATGGATGTGGGACAAGTTCGTGACAACCAGGCTGCGGTTTTTACTTACTAGTGTTTTCATGAAGTGTTTCCATCGGTGTCTTCAGATTTTTTTTTTGATGAAATAGTGATTTGCATGATAATTATACAAGGAATGCTAAAAATCCGGTAGCGGAGTATAGGATTGCAAATCTAACAGAATTTGAAATGAAATATCTGGGCCAGGGGGTAAGGAATTACCTCCCAGATAGTGTTAAAGCGGTTGAACACCATCATTTGTTTAAAAGGAAAGTAAAGAATTTTTTGTTAGGGGGGGGGGGGGAGGAGCCAGGATTCAGAGATTGAAGATTTATGTTATTATTTGTTTTCTTATGTTATTGTCTTCTTCTTTTTTTTTTCTTCTGTGTTTTCTGTGAATGTTGATCAGTATGCGTGAAAATGAAGTTTAAAATTGACTTAGAAATTTAAGTTATTTTTTAAGTTTGTGGAATAAGTTTGTGGTAACCGCCCAGTGCCAGTGCATTTTTGTCTTCTCATGGGAGGTTACCTATGGCTCATGTTTAACTAGGTCGTTTTTGTAATAAATTAATCTAATCTAATTGATTAAATATATTAAATGAACTAAAGAAAGTTTTTCTTCGTGCTACCCAAAAAATTGAAACATTTAGGACTAAAAAGAAGGAATCAGGGGGTGTAATTTGCTAGGGAGCAGGGAGCAACTGCTCCTCCCTGACCTCAGATCCCCCCCATTCCAGTTTCTTCCCCCACCACAGGTGAAATTTAGTTCCTCCAAAAATTTTGTCAGAACCAAGATAAGTCTGCATAATTCAAGCATCCACAGAAACGGGTCAGTTTTCTTTAACATCTATTTACCTTTTTTGTTACTATATGGCTCATTTTTCAGTTTTCACTGTCATTTTCACTTAATTTGCAAAACCTGGCTCCAACTCCCCCCCCCCCAGAATTTTGACGAAACTACGCCGCTGGAAGGCATGGGGAAGTAATGACATGCAAACTAGCTCTGATCTTTTAAAATGACGTGATGCAGTTGCACGATTAAGCCCTTAGATGGCATTGTAGCTGAAGTCATTGGAATCGTACGATCATCAAACAGTTCGTGGTAACGAACTGTAAGTAAGGAACGACCCGGCTCAATGGTAACCGAAACTCTAAAAAACGGAATTTTGATACCAATAGATACATCAAAAGAAGTTATAGAACCTTAATGAAAATCACACCATCATATTCAGCGTATCAGAGAACCCTACTGTAGAGGTTTCAAGCTCCTATCTACAAAAATGAGGAATTTTCCATTTTTTGCCAGAAGAAAGATCACGGATGCGTGTTTATTTGTTTTTTTTTGTTTTTTGTTGTTTTTTTCCCAGGGGTGATCATATCGACCCAGTGGTCCTAGGATATCGTGAGAGGGCTCATTGGAACGAAAATTAAAAGTTCTAGTGCCCTTTTAAGTGACCAAAAAAATGGAGGGCAACTAGGCCCCCTCCCACGCTCATCTTTTCCCCAAAGTCACCCGATCAAAATTTTGAGATAGCCATTTGGCTCAGCATGGTCGAAAATATTATAACTATGTCTTTTAGGATGACTTAATCGCTCGAAGCCCCCAGGGGGAGGGCTGAAAGTTATGAACTTTACCCAATGTTAACATATAGTATTGGTTATTGGGAAGCATACAGACGTTTTCAGGGGGAATTTTTTCTGGTAGTGGGGGATGGGGGTGAGTTGGGGGTTATATGGGAGGATTTTTTCATGAAGGAAGTTTTCATGGGGGAAGGGACATTGCTATGAAGGGGGTGCCGGATTTCCCATCATTATTTAAAAAAAAAATCAGAAAATAAGTATATAAAACAAGTTTTTCAACTGAAAGTAAGGAGTAACATCAAAACTTAAAACGAACAAAAAATATTAGCTATATGATTGGGTTCACCTTCTAGTCAATGCCTCGCTCTTTAAGCCAAAGATTTTTTAGTACTTTAATAAGAGCTATTTATTCTAATTAACGGCCTTTGTGATTAAGGGGTCATTTTTAAAGAATTGGAACAAAATTCGAAGTTTAGCTTAAAGAGCAAGGTATTGACTAGGGTTACGTAAGTCAATTTGTAAATTACGTCAGAACCAAATTTAGAGACAGCCATTTAGCAAAAGAAAAGTAAAATTTTTATGCAAATTTTGTTTACTCATTCAATGACGTCGAGCCAAAATAAAAGCTGCATTAACTAAAAAACGATCAGAAATTAAATAAAAAAAACAAGTTTTTTAAACTGAAAGTAAGGAGCGACATTAAAACTTAAAACGAACAGAAATTATTCCGTATATGAAAGGGGCTGTCCCCTTCTCAACGCTTCGCTCTTTACGCAAAAGTTTGACTCTGTCTCACAACTTTATTTTTTAAAACAATAAAAAACTTTAGCGTAAAGAGCGAGGCGATGAGGAGGGGACAGCCCCTTTCATATACGGAATAATTTCTGTTCGCTTTAAGTTTTAATGTAGCTCCTTACTTTCAGTTTAAAAAACTTGTTTTTTTTTATTTAATTGCATTCTAAGTCCTGAATAGCGTATCAATCGTAAGCGGTGGAACCGTTCTGAATATATTTCTTACTTCACAATATAAGAAATTGCTCTAAGATAGATAATAAAATAACTAACGCAATAGATAATAACAATTTAAAATAAAAACCATATTAAATAAAAGAATCCTTGAAGAGGTTTTTCAAGGGGTTGTTCGGAAAGTGATTCGATTTCGTTCGCTTGACGCGGCCAAACCAGCGCAACTGTTGGCTCTTAATTTTTATTTGGAGGCTTTAAGCGGAGTATTTTCTTAGGCCCACTTCCACAACCTTGCGATCAGTATCAATGTTTGTAATTCTACCGATTTTTCAAAAGATTCCCAATCCTTTTCCCAGAAAAAAAAGAACATATCAAAACTGTTTTTGGTAGAAAATCACCGAGGTTTTACTGATGTTTGAAAAGGAAAGCGGAAACGCTGGTCATTGTACACGAGAGAAAGAGATATTTATTTTATACCAAATAATAGCATCAGTGTTAAAGGCCACTCCAAGAAATAAAGAACTTGTCCAAGGAGTTAAAAAAACACACTAAAATAATACAAGACAAAATATTCAACAAAACAACTAATACAAATACCACATCCTAATTGGCATCACAAAGCTTACAACTAAACAAATTCAACTTTACTATTATAATCATACCCCCAATAGGTCATAATTATCTATTTGGTTATTTATTTGCACTCCCCCCCCCCAAAAAAAAAATCATGCTTGTTAAAAAGGATGTTTTTAATTGTTCTCTTAAACAAAGAAATATCACTAATATGTTTAATATGCTGATCAATATTGTACTAACTTCCAACTCCCCTATGAAGCACAGAAGACGTCGAACGAGTTGGAGCAACCAATGGAGTATTAATCTCTGCGGAAGACTTGATTCTAGATGTCAGAGAATACGTGTTAAAAAAATCTATTTACACTGCAAAACCAGCAACAAGTATTAAGGTTTTTGCAAATTATTCAAGATGACACTTTCTAATACGTTGCTCAGAATTGCCCTATCGGACTATGTGAATTCAAATATAGTTTTGATAATAAATTATGAACCTCGGAGCGCTATTAAAACTTGCTTCACCACACCCGACACACTTCCAGTTGTAATAAGAAAACACATTAAAAACAGGTAGATTATTTTAATAAGATAATGAAAAAGAAATTTTTTTTATACAAACATAAGGGAAAAAACTAGCCTAAAAAAAACATTAAAAAAAACGAAAGGAACACGTACATTTAAACCAAATCCTACATGAGAAGGCCCCAACTGGTCTAAGCAATTAGTGACACACTTCCGCTACGCAACGTCTCTTCGCACCATGCATGACATGCTTCCGCCAGAGCAGGCACGTACGCAGGAATTTGTTTCGGGGGGACCTAATTTGTTTTTGGGGGGGGGGGCCAAATCCTTCAAACCCATTATTCTGTGAGAAAAATCAGAAAATAATGGGAAAATGAAAAAAATCGTGAGATTTCGGGGGGGGGGAGGCGGGCCCGGAGGCCCCCCTCTGCGTAAGTCCCTGCGCCAGAGGTAGCGCGCCCCATCTGGTGTGCACAATTTTTGACGGTGTGCAACCCCTTGTTAAAGACTAAAAGAACAATTGCTAACAGACAATTGAGTCATGTCTTTGCAGCTGATGCCAACTCTAATGTCATTAAAATCACTATAAATAAGGGCAGTTGGACGTTAGGAAATAGTCCAGAAGAAATAAAAGTTTTAAGTAGCTGTTTTATAACGTATTGCGAAATATTGGAAAATTTAAACCTGTCTGCCTCCCTGGTGATGCATAAGAATGTAAATTTTGACTTGATTTTATATATTTAATAACTTTTATATGCTTCTGGAAACTATATGGCTGTGCTTGCTTATAAATGAATAATACCAAATAGTGTTTATTGGTGTCACTCAAGGTTTATATAAAAAAAATTTACTGCAATAGAAAACATTCATGAATTGCATCAGTGAACCAATTATAGTTGACTTGATTATATATGTGATAACTTTTATATTTCCGGAAGCTCTTTATGACTATGCTTGCCTATAAATGAATAATACCAAATAGTGTTTATTGGTGTCACTCAAGGTTTATACAGAAAAAATTTACTGCATTAGAAAACATTCATGAATTGCATCAGTGAACCGATTATAGTTGACTTGATTATATATATGATAACTTTTTTATATTTCCGGAAGCTCTTTATGACTATGCATGCCTATAAATGAATAATACCAAATAGTGTGAGTTGGTGTAACTCAAGGTTAACGCAGAAAAAAAATACTACAATAGGCGATATTCATGAATTGGGCTAATGAACTAATTTTAGTTGTCATTATCTTCAAGCAGGATTGTCTCTTTCATCACCGTTGCTGTTATTTAGAAGCAAAAGAAAAGATCAATTTACGTTGCAATTTGTGTGGTAAAAATTGTCTAGTTTTTCGATAAAAATTGAATTTTTGCAAGTCAGTAAATTGCTTGACAAAATAACTAAAATTACTTATGTGGCAACTAAATTGCAATGACAAGTGAACATTATTCTTTTTGACTTAAAGTTATAAAGCCTTTGAAGATATAAGCCTCTTTCCACCGATAACAATTTTTCCATTAGCTCGGAAACAGATTTGTTAAGTAGCCAACTTATGTTTCTAAGAATTCACAAAAATATTATAATTTACTAGGAAATCCTAAGTTGGGGGCTTCATATGTAAAAGATTTGATGAAGCAGTTTTGATCAAGATCAGATCATTTTTGGGGGATGTTTCCCTTCTGCTTCAAAAATTGCAAAAATTTATTTATGCTATTAGCTTGATGAGTATCTTTAAACTTCATATTTTTTTTGGTTTTTTGGATCAGCATGTAATAGAGGTTCGTTTGATGCATATAATGTTTCCAGATTTCCGATTCTTACAATTTTGGCTACTGTTTTCATTGGTTGTTCTTTACTTACAGTTCGTGTTATATAAAATATTCTAATTATTTTCATCCCTGTGGATGGTGACACAATAAAGATGGGGTATCAGCTAGTATAAGATGTTTTAAAACCTTTTGGAGCAGCACTTTTATTCACAAAAATCTTAAATTATTCCCAGAATCCTTTTCCTTCAAATAGAATCAGAGCCGGAGTTAAGTTTTTTTCTCACGGGGGCGGGGATTTAGACTTTGCCGCCCCTGCCACACCCTAAACACTGTATTACAATTTTTACCCCAAAATATTATAATTTAAGCGTGTTTTACCACCCCCAGGCGTTCTGCTCGGGGTGCTTGTCCCGTCTATCCCCCTAGATCTGGCCCTGAATGGAATTCCTGATTAATAAGCAGTATCTAACTCTTTTGGCTCTAGATCGGAATGATACAGGTCTGAAGTTACTATAGGAAAGGGATTTTTTTTACAGCCGTCCTTATCAGAGTAGTTAGCTCACTGGACTTGCAGTCCTATGTTCTTCAAGGTAAAGGCTCAAGTCGTTGTGATCATTAGCGGTGCAACTGTGCTTGTGATGAATGTGCTTGTGGGTTAGTGGCGTAACTCTGTGGGTTAGAGGCGTAAGTCTCCCATTAATGAAAGACAGTTCAACAGAAAATTTACTATTGTAACGGACCAAACTTTAAACCTAGTTACTAAGATGTCTGTTTTCTCACATGTTTCAAAAACACCATAACGCTAAAACATATATGTTCAAATTGGTATGTCAATGAGCTGTTTACAGTGTCGAATAAACAACAAGCGATTTTTTCTCCATATGAAGTGACCAAATAGGAACCAGGAAGGAAACCTGATCAGCAAAAAACCTCCAAATATACATTTGTGGGACAAATATTGAGAAATTTTCCCATTTCACTTTCCTATATAAGGGGGCACAAGATTAGATTCGAAAAAATTATGTTTTATTTATTATTATTTCCATTCCAAAACACCAGAAAGCATGAAAAATCAGCTTGTTCCTATTCTAATTGTAGTGAAAAACATATTAGCACCTTTTGTCTGTTATAAGCATGTAAGGAGTGAATTTTCACTTATCTGCCCTTTTAGGATGAAATTAATTAAAAATATGAAATAATCATTAACAAAAACTGTCTTGATAATAACAAGCTTCTTCATTTTAATTTTTTTTTTTTTACATAAGACCCTTTTGATGGTTCATTATTGGCAGTGGTGTCAATTCACAAAATTCAGGGAGGGGGGTACATAATGCATTTTCAAAATATAGGAGGGAGCGAATCTGTCGTTTTATTCAATTGTTTGCAATGAAAAATAAAAGAAAAAAAAATTTCATTGAAAATATGCCGAAAAAGGTATTTTTTCTAAATCTAGAAAAGGGGGCAAAAATTTCGGGGCATATCCCCCCCCTGTTGGCAATGTATGGCAATTCGTTGGCAACCAGACAATGGGTTAGTCATTTTTGGATGGATTATTAGTCCAGTTTACATTCAGCTACTAAATGGCAAGTACTTATAACTACTTAAAATGAGAAAATATCAGCAAATATCTGAGTTACCAGCCATTTTAGAATGAAAATAATAACAAATAATAATTACTGACATCTGGCTGGTTCATTTATGGCAACATAAATTGGGCTACCCATGTTCCGGATGTCCGGATTAGTCCAATTTACATTCAGCTACTAAACCAAACAGTATGGGTGACGTATAAGAGTGGGATATGGCGTCAATGTCTACATAAAAACATCAACACCATCTAGCGTTTGGCAACACTTGGCATTTTTTACAGTGCAATAATAAGAAAAATTGATTTAATCAGTATAGTAGTTAAAAATAGATCGTAACAAATGTCTGATCTCAGTTCCTGACAGACAAATGATTACAGAGCTTGAAAATGCCAAGTGTCATCAAACGCTAGGTAGCGTTGGTAGTTTTTTTTCAACAGTAGCGCCATTTTCCACTTTTATAAGTTATTCATACTCTTTATACTAAATGGCAACTACTTAGAACGACTTAAACTGACTGAATGTTTAAATACAAAATTGTCTTCGAAATCTAACTAGTTAGTTTCGATTATTTACTTTCATAGTTCAACGCGGTAGTAATTACAAAAATGTGGCACCTCTCTAAAACTTCATAATTTGGAAACAACCAATAGAAAAATTATAGAGATCCTGGTTTTCATTTATGAATAGACATAAGCAGGGGCGTCCCGAGGGGGGGGGGGAGGGGCGCTCCCCACATTTTTTGGAACTTGCAGATTTTGTAGAAATTTTGCAAAATCGGCCTAAATTTAGCAAAATTCTTGATTTCTGCAGAAAATTTGGCATAAATCAGGTAGCCGTTCGGTAAAATTTACGAAGATTGTCCCCCAATAAAAGAGCCTCAGGACGCCCCTGGACATGAGATGGGCTATAAGGCAAAAAGTTTTTTGTTTTTGCGTCTTAGATTCTTTAAAATAAATCTATTAATTAGCGTATTAAGCAGGATTAGTTCTTCTATGAAGAACTCGAAGGTAAACTGGTTCGCAAGTTTCAAAATTTCGTAATAGTTCTTGGATAATACCCACTACAAATTCAAGTTCTTTTCTTTTTTAATATTTACCTTCCGCCCATTCCCTAATTTATTCGTTGTTTAAACAATAAAGAAGATGCTTTAAATCAAGGTCATTATATTAAAGCATTTTTTTTTTACTTAGTTCAACGACTGACCCACAAAAAAGACGGGAATTTATATCCGATTTGGCGGTTTAAAATAATACACATTTTGAGTCATAGGCCCTATTGGTAATTTAAAAGGCTTCAAGCTTTTTTTTTTTTTTTTTTTTTTTACTGTGAGTCTTTGTATAATGGCCAGTCTTGTTTCGAAAATGGGATACAGGTAAACAAAGAAATTTCTGACAGTTATACCGTAAATTGCCAGCCATCCAGAAAAATTTGTAATCCACAAAAACGCCCAAAAATAAATGATCTCTATGTTTGCTCCTCGCCAATAAAAGCAAACCACTATATCATATGTGAGGGTCCTTTAAAAGATCCGAAACTTGCCCAGTTAACGAAAAACAGTTTTTTGGTGTATTTTTATTCAAAGTATACTGAAAGTACTTTGCAGGGACTACAAACATTTATTTCTGAATTGGATTTGTCCACAGGACCGCTTTTAATCCTCTTGCGTATATTAAATTTTGGAAATATTTCCTATCTTCAGTAATGTATATGATCTTTTATTTACTTTTTTGAATACTAAGCTGCTCATTTAAATTTGATTTTGGTACTCACCAAGGTCGCATCCAAGGTTCTTGCAGGTGGAGGGGAGTATTTTTTCGTGGAGTATTTAACGTTACATATTTTTGTAACTTTACAAACCGATACAAAAAAATTTATATGTATTATTCTTACTTTTTTGTACGAGTCAGACACAAATTTCTGCGGGGAACTTGCTCAAACCGGTTGCCTCCCCCTCTGGATTCGGCCATAGAACTCAGTAATGCCTCACATTTTTGCGCATGAAAATCTAGTAACCAAAAATCTAGATTCAAATAGAACCGACATTTCGAATAATATAGTACTCATAAATTATGTACACAGAAAACAGATCTGTACTAAAGAGAAAAAAAAGATTTCTCTCTAATTCCGTGGCAAGAAGCAAACTTTAATTTGATTGATTTATATCTGTGACGTATCTTTGTAAGTCAATCACATTATTCATTATTCCTGGAGAAAAAAAACACAGCTTTTTTAAAACTGATTGGTTTTGACACCCTCTGTGAACAATTTTAAGTCAATGAAAAGAAGGGCTTTTACAAAAAAAAAGTCATTAAGAAGGACCAAAAACTTTTTGAGTCACAATATTTTTTGCAATGATTTTTTTTTAACATAGTGTCCTGATAATATGGCAAAGGGTTTTTTCCTTTTTTATTCCCAAAGTTTTTTTTTCTAATTTGACAGCTGTAAACACAGTTTATGCTGAAAACCCTTTCAAATGAATGGTAAAGCGAGTTGTTTCCTCTTCTTTTCGTCTAGTAGCTTCTAGCAGGACTTTAAAGAAGAAGGACAGGAAAAAATAATAATAAAATGATAGGCTTGGTAAATATCATTTGCTATCACAGTCTTTTTCGAGCAGTATGGTAACCATACTTGGTAGATTTTTGACATATTTAATTCAATTTAATATTTTACTTTGAACGAAACATCAGGTGATACAAAAAGAAAAAAAAATTAACAAGCAACAAACAGGTGGGAGAGTTCAAGTTGTTTGGCAGCCTTTTTTGGTTCAATATCGTTGAACTTTTTTTAATGGAAACGTTGCCTGTTTTTGTATGGAAACGCTGTGGGCTCCAAGTATTTTCGATTCTTTTCTACTTGAATGACTGGTTTTCGGATGTTCGATGTTTTCTTTTTTGTGGTGACATGATTAGGCGGTTCCTATTTACTTACCATTTTGCCCGATCATGCACATAAGATAAGTACCAAAAACATTCTGCAAAGAGTCTTGTTACTGCAATTAAAATGCCGCAACATTGATGAAGCGAAACCAGGTGTTTTTCAACCGGATTCTATATAAAAAGACTTGATATCCGATAGCTGACTCAGTGATTGCCAGCAATCTTCCAAGAATCTACAATCTCCAAAAATCTCCATTTTTTGTTCAATTTCATTTAGCCAGTTTTTTTAATGGAAACGCTGCGCATTACAAGTACATAAATTCTTTTCTACTTGAAAGACTGGTTTTCGAGTGTACCTTATTTACTAATTGAGGTGATATGATTAGGTGGTTCGTATTTACATGCTTTGTTGCCTGGTCATGTGCGCAAGATTAGTGTCCAAAAATTCTGCGAAGTGGTCTGGATGCTGCAATTAAAATGCCGACACATTGACAAAGCGAAACTAGATGCTTTCGGCCAAATTCAATATAAAGGATTTGATAAATAACTTTTAGCGATTAACATCAAAACAAGGTGAGAGATATCCATGCGCCCTTGCTGCTCAGGACAAGCTAGATATGAAATTTCTTCAGAAATGGCCAAGATAAAGTTACAGAGCATTACATGGCTTCGCCCCTCTACTTCTCCAGGCATTAACTGCTACTGAAATGCTAAGTAACACCCTCGTTTTTTTTGGCTGTGGTTCTATGCTCCCACCCCAGAAGCAACATAGCATATTCCATTAAATTGATTTTCTCCTCAGGTCAACAAGTGTTTTATCTCCAGCATGTAGCCTTGCTTTTTTCTTTTCTTAAGTTTATAAAATAAATTATTCTGAAAGCCTATGGTAGTTTCATGAGAGTAAGAGCATGAGATGCTCTACCTACTTTGGGTATCTGGACATTCTGACGAGCCCTTAGTAACAGGATGGACTTTTAGCTACTCGAAGTTTTTCTTCCTTTTGATGACCTTTCGGTTGCCTCAACTCTTTATGAAGATAATTGATTAATATTTTTTTTAATTATTTTTGCATGGATAAATTTCCTATAATTTATTAATTTCAAAATACAGTTTAATTACACCATAAAACTCTTTCCAAATTCCCTTTTTTTTTACTAAGTGGCTGCTGGAAATTGGATTGACAACAGCTGCTACTCAGATTGTGAGAATTCCCTTTTCTGTTGACATTCTGACAACCCAAACCGAGAATCTGTGTTGTCAAGTGAAAACCCTTTACCTCACAACTAATCTTGTTCTATAGAATATGGCTTTACCAACCGAATTTTTTTTTTCGGGCGATGTGAAATCTGGTTTCTGAAGCGAAGTTTGACTCCAATCAATCAGTAGCTTATAGCAAGGTCGTATCCAGGGGGTAGGGGGTTCCCCCCCCCCTCCCAAAAAAAATGTTTGTCCGACTCGTAAAAAAAGTAACCAAAATGAATATAAACAAATTTTTTATGTGTTTTTGAAGACCCCCCGCCCTCGAAAAAAATTCTGGATACGGCCCTGGCTTATACATTGCTCTTTAAGAGGCTGATTAAGAATAACTTTGTCGGCCAAAGAACCGAATTTTGAACTCTGATCTGAAACATAAACAAGCCAAATATTGACTCGCATGAAAACGTAGCTTAAAAATTGCTCTTTTTGTCGTTGCATGTTTTGCAGTGAAAGACGCAACTAGACTGCGATATGTGGTATAAACCGAACGACTATGCTCAGCACAATGAAATTTCACCAGTAAAGTCACCAATCCAACCTAATCAGATCCGTAGCCATATCAAATTAGCTTTTCAAATCTGCCGAAAAATCTTACTTTTTAATTAGGCTTGTTTTTTTGCTAAGGCATGACTCTTTTCGCAAGATCTATTACAAAATTCTAGCCAAAAAGGATGGGTAATTCCAATTTGCCTATCTTTAAAGTCTGGACTGTTTTTTACTTTTATTTCTTTTTCGTGGAAATGAGAACTGCTACTTGGCAGATAAGACTCACATTAAACTGTAATATGTTACAAAAACATTGGGACATTCAAAAGTTCTTACAACATCGGAAACTGCATAAATTACATGATAGTTACAAAAATTTTGAACTGATCTAAGAACGATTATGCCATAAATTATCCTTTTTATTCATTTTTTTTGCCACTCTTTACTAAAAATCAGAAATAAAGCTTGGAAACTCCTAAACCTGTTACCATGATGGTTGTATCCAGGATTTTTTCGAGGGGGCGGGGGTTACACAAGAAACTTTATAAAACACATCAACAACTTGTTTATATTCATTTTTTTTACGTTTTTCACGAGTTGGAGAAAGATTTCAGGGGGGGGGGGGTTCAAACCCTCCCCCCTGGATACGGCCTGGCCTGTTACCATACAAAAACCTTTCAAATTTCACTGGAAACCTGTGACGGTGGCAACACTGCCTGAGGCTGAACTATAAGTTAGGAGCTTAAACTAAAGGGTTTCGAAATAAAGGGTTTTAACATGAACAGGGTTGCCGCCAGACCAAAAAGTTTCATAACGTCTAACTCTTAAAAACGTAACTTTTTCGTAACTTTTTATAGGAAAGTCTCTTTTCAAGGCAGGGTGCCTTAATTTCGCTATCAAGAGCGGTACTTATTTGTTGCCTTTATAATTTGAAAAATATATTTTCACGTAATCTCATTAAAAATATTTTGCATAAACAGTTATTTTGCATAATATGCATTTTTCTGTTTGTAATTTGAATCGTAACTCCCAACCAAAAGAAAGTCATAAATAAAAGAAGAGTTCACACAATTCAACCCAAACAATGTTCCCCTAAAGCTGTTTTGATGGGTCTCACAAGTCCAGGTATGTACAAAGAATTTTTAGGGGACGAGGTCAAACAATAAAAAAAAATTACTCATTTTCAAAATGAACTAAAGAGTAGATAATTATTTTTTTTCTCGAGAATATATGAATGTAAGCGAACATGAGGGGCACAAACACCAAATTTATGAAGGTTTTAAATGCATAAACGGAAAAAGTCGATGAGTTGAGGGAAACAAATAAAAAAGATCAAATTATGCAAAAACGAATCGATTTTTTGCCCAGAATTTTCACTTATATTTAATATTTTCAAATTTTTTATTTTCCAATTTAAAAAAAAATATAATGTCTTATCCAATATTACAACCTAAGTTAACAGAGCCTCGGGATGTGCTCTTACCGTTGTGCTATACTGATAAAAGTGGGAAGTAACTGAACATTCGGAAGTGGTTGAACAATAGTTCACAAATTAAAAAAAAATATGTGACAAAGAAATAAAAGGAAGATGGAACAAAAAGATCAGTGAGTTAATAAAACTGAACTGGAAATGATTTAATTAAAAAAAAATTAAGGGGGATACTAAAAAAACCTGTAATTTAATAAAGAAATGCCGAGAAATTTACGTTTTCTGGGGAATGGGGCCCCAGTTTACCCTGCGTGGTCTCTGTGAATCAGTTTTTAAGTGAACTGTAAGCCTACCCTATACAGATACAAGACTGTTGTCTTCTTTATAAAAATGGGCATTAGTTTGGTTGTCGTTTTCTTAAGCCAAATATTTAGTTATTATCCTCTTCTGAAGAAAACATGCTAAACACATAAACTGTACCATTAAATTATTTATTTTATACTGTTTCCAAATATCATGGCCTCTTTTCTGAAAATACATCCACCCCCCTGTGGTCCGGGATATAGCCCTAGGAATATATTAAAAAAAAAGATCAACCAATAAAATTCTTACTTTACAATATGAAAGAACACGAAAGAATGTAACAAGAAAGAATGTCATCACAAGATTCGACACAACGATGAAAAGTATGTATACAGTTATATGTGGCCTATGTGGGAACTCGGATGGGGAGGGGGGTATAGTGTCAAAAAAGTGACTATGATATTTGGAAAAAGTTTAGCACAAAATCGAAAATTCCGGCTCAACTAACCCACCCCCCTCCTCAATACTTAGATATTACCAAAAAATGGCTCATTTTTACAGTTTCATATATTTTGTCAATACCAGCTGTTCATAATCCCATATAAAAAGAGCAACTTTTGTATATAACCTGATATTATGTCAAACCAGTCAGAAGGAAGGGGGGATGAGGTCGTTACGGAAAGAATAATACATATATCATTGGTACTAGTTATTTAGCTGATACACACGCAAGATAGATGCTAACGGGTATCAGTCAGTAAAGAATTGGATCGCAAAGCGTGGTTTGTCATCGCGTTTACAATATTTAAACTATTGTTTTTGGGGGTTTAGGGGAGGGGGAAGCACCTAGATTAGGTTACGTATTCAATATATGCTATAATTTACCCCCCCCCCCCTAATGTGCAAATATATAGCCCAAATGTGGTTCTAAATTTTTATATTTTCATCATATTTTGTTTTATTTCATTAGCATTAACTAATGAAACTAGCTCCTTCTCCATATAATTTTAGTATGACTGTTGACAGAACAAAATTCAAAGTCAACTGATCAAAATTGAAAGCTGGTGAGGTGATTAACTGACTAGGGTCACTTGTCACTAAACAAATGATAATCTTATGCTCATGAGAGAGAATGTTATCTTAACTTACTATGAGAGTAAGGGAAGTGGGTATTTTCTCATCCTAATAACTGAGTGATTGCTTGATAAGATTAAATGACCGCGGTGTGAAAAATTGTCGATACTCATGTCAGTGTAATTAAAATAGAAACAGCGGATTTTTTCAACGGGAACAAATAGATTACTCAGAAAATGTGAAACTTTCTCATTATTCAAAAGTGTAACTTAATTGTAACATAAATTCAAAAATGTAACGTTTTTAGGACCGTAACGTAAAACGTACCATTTAAAACGGTCCGTTTTATTTAAAACGTACCAAAAATGATACGAACGTAACTTTGGTGGCAACCCTTAACATGAATTGTTTCAACCCTCCAAGAATGTTAAATTCAAAAAGAAGCATGACAATTTTTCAACTTAGCGGAAACACTGAATTTATAAATAATGTATTTGTTAAACTAAGTAGAAACAGTTAAATCTTCTATTGTTCGTACGAATACTCCCAAAAATCTTAAATTAACTATTAAATAATACTTTTAGGTTTTGTGAAATATTTATCAATTATGCATTTTGTGTACATCTTAGAATATAGGCCAAAATACGACTTTAAATATGAACAATATCATTAAATTTCGAATCACGTAACTTTGATGGCTTGTTTCTTTTTTTGGTTTCGTTTGCTTAAAATCTGTCACCGTTTTTGAAAATGACATAAATTGTTAACTTAGATGAGAAAGATCGTATCACTTAGTACTATTTTTATAGTCCTAGAAATAGGAAACGAAGCGTGACAGTTAAGAATCCAATCAGCTAACTAAAATGCATACACAAATAAAAAATTAGTTGCTTAGCCTAATAACTTGTATAATTAGAAAAATATAACTACGCCGTTTATTGGGTTCATAATGTTTCTCATTGATTATCTTTTTGTTTATTTGTTTTTTAGTGTTCTTTTGGTAACTTCTTGTTTTTTGCTTAATCATTTTTAAGTTTAATTCCAGCTAAATTTATATTTAGTAATCTATCATTTTATCCTCAGTTTTCCATTTTTTGTTTATTTTCTAGTTTTTTAATACCGCTTTTGAAAACTTATTTTTACTCTTTTTGGTTGTGTAACCTCAAGAGCGGATCCAGGATTTTTGTTCGGGGGGGGGGGGGGTTAATAATTTTCGACTCGGTTTTAGAATAATTTTACTAATTTTTAATAATTATAGACTCGGTCAAAAATTTCGGGGGGGGGGGGTTCAAACCGGGTAACCCCCCCCCTGGATACGGCCTTGTGTAACCTTAAAAAGGTCAATCCTTTTTATGCATGAACGCTAGCGAAAACACAATAGAAAAAACATTAAAGCCAACACAATTTTTTTTCTTTTTTACTTGAGCTAGATTCATTTTGAAAAAAAAAAAAAAACGCCATGGCATGCAACGACACCAAAATACCGACAATAAAAGACATTACAAGCTCTTTAATTTTTGAAATTATTTGCTAAATTGTTTGTTTTTTTTAACAAGAAAACAAACTCATTTTATTGAATAAATGAGAAATTTTAATTAAGACCTCGAGTCTTGGAAAAGGTCCGTAATGAAGGTCAAAAGTTAAAATGCCTTTGACAAAGAAACTGATTAGTAGTCAGTCTCCTGGAATGTTGCAATTTTCTTAATTTGCATGTCCAATTGTAAATTGCAAAATCATGCAATCGGAAAAACGAAGAGGGAGCCAGGGGTAAAAACTCACGAAAATGGCGGGAAGGATTTACGAAGGCGGGCAAGGATTTCCTAATGAAGATGTAAACAAAAATATTTTTAAAATCTAGGGGAGGGGGTATTATAGTTTTACCGACTTTTGAAGTAAAGATACCGAGCAAAGCTATCTTTTAAAATCAAAGGTGCAATTTCTTCCTGTCCTCTTTCCCAGAATTGGTGCCCCTGTAAGAAAGATGGGGATCGGGAAGTTGATATTCCTTTTCATAGCTTGTGATTTTTTTTTCTGTTATTTGCTTTTGCTGTAAATTCCTCTTTTAATCCGGATGCTAAGGTGACTAGTGTGACTAACGGCTAGTGAAACCAGATTTTGAAAATGTTTTTAAAATATGTACCTAAATTGCCCATCTCCTTCCCACACTTCTTGATATCTACGAAACCAGATATCGCAATAGTTTTCCCGGGAATAAGAGGTTACAGAGGGGGGGGGGCTGAGGCATGAAGTAAAGAGAGGGGTAAGTCTGGGAAGCCAGAGGGAGGAATGTAGATTAAAATGTGCACCCGAAAAAATATAGTACAGGTTCAATACAACCGGTATGGAACTGCTTTGACAGCAAACTCAACTTGTCCCTGAAAAGCAAATAAAACGTCATCTGGCATCTTCTATAAAAATTCTAGGGTTTATTGAAAAAATGTCATAAGTCAAAAAAATAGTTAATATTTTTTTCCTGTTTTCTTTCAATTTTGCTTTCTATTTGGGCAAAGGTGAAAGAAGAGTTCTTGTGAAAAGTGGACAATAAGTATATTTGTGTGTTGCTTTCTCTGCATATCTTCTATCTCAACTTGAATGCAAATAAACTTATAAACATGTTGAAGTTCAAGTTTTTAATAAATTCAAAGCAATTTTATGTATGCTGTGTAACGCAGCACTGTGTGTGGCACTGGTGATTACAATTCCTGTCCCACGTGAAAGTGCAATATTTTCCCCTTCAGTAGTTTTCCACACTTTCTGGACTTAGTGGTAGGAGAATCAACAGAGTTGAAAATCTAAGGCTCAAGTGGGAAGTGAAAAGGAGAGGGAAGCCTCGAGACCCAGCCCCCCAAATCCTAAGATTTACCAATTTATTACCACGTCAAGTTCAAGTTATCAATATTTTTACCATCCCCCCCCCCAAATGGAATTCATTTGTACATGCCGGTGATTAGGGCCGAGAATTTGCTTCTGGGAAAAGGGGGGATTGTTAAAAATCCTCATTTGTAGGATATATTTGGCACTTGTCTCAGGGATTTTTATTCCTTGCGGTCAAGCAAAATATCTATCTTGGCTTTTTCTACAATTAGCCATGTCTTGAGGCCTACTGCAACTACTGTCTTGATGACATTTTCTTTGAGGCTGTCATATACGTCTGCAATAGAAATTGTGTATTCCCTCGGCTGTAACCCAGTTTAAAAAGCTAATAAATTTCCGCTAGTCAAGGCTAATTCAATGTCACATTGCCAGTTTCTGGAGTCTTGGTGTTTTTTCTAGTTCTTCAATAGCAACTGCAAAGTCATTTTCCGTGGAAACAGAAATCGTATTGCGGCGCCAAAAATAAGATTTGTAACAATAGCTAATGGGTTATTTAAAATGTTCTTGATAAAATAGAACAATGAGTAGTGATTAAGCTATCTTGTCCTAAGGTATTTTAATTATTCTGGTGCAACATAAGGGGTTTTCCGCCGTTCAATTGTTAGCTAACAATGTTAGCTAACAAAAATGTGTTTGGACGGCGGAAACAGAATTGTTAGGTTGCAGAAATAGTTAGCTCACAATCGCAGAAACATGATATTGGGCAGGAAATTCAAAGAAAAATTCTGACCAAGATAGTTTTGCTGAGAGTTTATCTCAGCTTGATAATATCCAAAGCTTTGAAATTCAATTAACAGAATATTTCAAAGCGTTCATATCTTATAGAAAAAAAATATAATTATTAATGCCAGCAAGTGAAACAAAGACACAAAACATTTTATTATTTGGCAAAGTACATTGAATTTAGACAAAAAATTAAAATACCAGTGCTTAAGCTTTCCTACAGTAACTGTTTAGTGTATTTACATAAATTATCCCATGTATGGAGGAAGGGGATCAACTTAGTAAAAAAATATAATTTGATCGCATAAGTGAAATCGTTAGATTTTTGATCATATCAAATTGCTATGACTACGTGACAGTCTCGTTGTTTTCCTATTTTTTCAACGAAAGAATTGATTTTTTTTTCAATGAGACTACCAGAAAAAATATTTCTAATAAACTAAAAGGGGAAAGGAAAAAAAAAAGAAATAACAAAATAAGAAAAATAAGCAATCCTCGATTCTCTATCAATATTGTAAGCATAAAAAATACCCATCTTGCTTATTTTTGGAATATTTTGCTTTAAATTCCCCAACAATTTTCTTCAACAAGCATTCGATTTGTTAGAGAAATCCTCTAACAATGTTAGCTAACAATTTTTAGTTGGACGGCGGAAAAGCGATTGTTTGGAAAAATGTTAGCTAACAGTTTTCTGTTGGACGGCGGAAAAAAACCCTATAAGCGACGCCAGAACTAACTTTCAATTTAATATTTTGTAATGCAAGCATAGGTAAGGTGGTTCTCAAATGTCTCACTCTGTCTTTTCCATAAGAAAAAGTCCGAGTCCTAGATTTATTTTAAAACATATTATATAATTTAACTCTCGTGAAGATCGTATTGCAGTGTGTTGACGCATACGATTGTACACCTACTACATACAGAAAAATATTTGCTATATTTGCCCAATTTTTATGGAGGCTTTATTTCTGAAAAGCTAGATTTAAATCACGATCAAATAAATAAGATCTATCAGTTGGTTTAAACCGTTTTCATCTTTCTTATTTGGCTTCTAAGACATTCACAAGATTTCTGTTTTCCTAATTGTATTGCCCAATTGTTGATGAGTTTTTTTTATATTGTAAAATATTTTTTCTGGAAAATTACCTTAGTGGGGGAAAAAATGATTCTTAATATGCCCAAAAAGAGGGTTTTCAAATTTTCCACTCGCCTGTAAAATTTATACCCTTATAACACACCGCCTTCTGGATTACCGCTACCAAAAAGATCTAGACCGAAGCAAATAAGGGTATGCTATGTAGTTACTACTACTAACAACTCATCGCAGCACCAGGCCGCCTGAGGCTGACACAGCTACGCAAACAATTTATTTAAAGCCTCCCTCTTTACACCCTCCCGGGAAGTTCCAAATTCCCTTAAGTCTTTCTTTACGGCATCCTCCCACCCCAACCACGGATGACCTGCTTTCCGTTTAGCCCTAGACGGCATACAGTTAGATGCAGTCAAAGGCCATAGATCCTATACTTTTACAGCTACTGCTATTACCAGTAACATATCCCCGAGCACCTAGGTATTTTTCAAAATCTAGGGGGGAATCCAAGTGGCCAATGCCCCCTTCCACCCTAATTGAGGCAACTGTTTGCCATATCCGCTAAGCTAAACATAAACAAATGTAACAGGGTTTTCATAATTGGTAAGTAGGCCTACTACACTAGTTTACTTACAGTCCAGATGAGATTCTAAACTTGATTCTGATTGGTTGGTTATTTTTAGCTGACCAATTATAGATTATTGTATATTTTTAAATTAAGGATCAGGAATAGCAATATGAAACTACTACAAAACCATATTTTGTACTGTCGAATTTCTGAACAACTTCAAAGCCAAATCATAATTTTATTAGCGCAACTTGTGGAATATTGCCTAATATACATTTCAAGTATTAAAGCAATGATCTCAGAAATCGCTGAAATATCGTAAGAAAGTAAAACAAATCTCACAATCGCCACCTTAATTCAGGATTTTTTTTCCTTAAACATGGATTTTCTTTATTAATTCAGAAATGTCTCTTTTGCTTCCTTGTGATGGCAAAAAATAAACCAAAGAAATGAAGATCGAGAATGTTTTTTTTTTTTTTAGGCCAACGATAATACGGTACGAACCAAACGAATATTTCGAGAGCACAACCACCTACCTTTTTTAGTGGTATAAGAGAAAACTGGAAGGAGACACGTTCACGTTTTCTGAACGAACATGTGAACGAGACAACTCAGAAAAAAAAATAACAACACGGAAGGCTAACAAAAACAAAGTGAATAAAAACCAAAATTGGAAGAGTTAAAAAAAAAACAACTTAAAACCAACCGACACGGAAAACCAGCAAAAATCACGAACAAACCCTATTCTCGATCTTCATTTTTTTAGTTTATATTTTGGTATCGCAGGTCAATGGAGTTGATGAAATTATATTTCTTGCGATATTTCGGCGATTTCCTTTAATATTATAAAGGTCTATGTGGCATCAATGTTTTCAGAATTGCCAACTCCCTGGAGTGTCAACGGCATGAAATTAAATTTGGTATTTTCATTGAACCACCAGTTTTGTTTTGCATAAGTTGCATATAGTCATAAATCCACTCAAGTCTTGTTTAGTCCAGGGAGTGGAAGAAAGAGAATAGTAATGACTTCCGACTCTTGTGTAATCAATTTTCTTTCAATGCTTATTAATTGGCAACAATGGACAGCGTATACACCTGTTCTCGCGGTTCATTCAAATATGATAATCGGCCAATATTGTTGCTTATTTTTTCCTTTTTAATGCGAAAAATATGTAGTGTTCTTAAATATTAGATTTTTTCAATATACGAGAGTTATTTTTTTGTAATTTAAAAGTTCTGTAGTTGTTTGATTTTAAATTTACCTTAAAATGTAATGAGTTTTAAATTAATTATTTTGAATTAAGCATCAAGGGGATTTAAAATATAAGAGATTTGTCTAATGCCCATCATAGTAATGCTGTCAATGCACATTCCCTGATTCAAAAATCAACAAATCTCCCTATCACATGTTTAGGAGGTTTGTGCATATATTGGACATACACTTACAGATTCAGAGATATTCCAATGTAGATGGCAGAACGGTGTTTGGCTACGGCAATTGTAAATGCATTATGGGAGACTTAACGGAAGAATTTTGGTAAAGTTCTACGAAATCATATTATTGAGTTAGGAATAAAGTGAATACACCATTCGATGCCTTTTTTTATAATGATTACGAATATAATAATCATTTCTATCGGAAATGAGTTTCAGCCCCCCCCTATATATACCTAACCTAACCCTGAATTGGCATATATAGGAGGGGGGGGGGCTGAAATTCATTTCCGATAGAAATGATTATTATATTCGTAATCAGCATAAGAAAAGGCATTAAATGGTGTATTCACTTTATTCCTGACTCAATAATATGATTTCATAGAACTTTACCAGAATTTTTGGCACTCTTGCATTATGCGGACCTTTCGGGTTAACCGCTATAGAGTAGACAATGATAGCGTGGTTTTCTTTGCGTATACGATATTAAACTGTGTTTTTTGAGGGGTTTAGGGGGGGGGAGGTACCGAGTTTTAGCTACGTATTTAGTATTTGATTTACTTTACCCCCTCCCCCCCCACCCCTAATGTGCAAATATATAGCCCAAATTTGTTTCTAAACTATTATATATTCCTCCTTTTTTATTATATTTCATTGGCATTAACCAAACTTGAATTCTTAGAAAGGCCCGCATATTGCAAGAGTACCGAATTTTTTTATATCACAGCCAATCCTATTAAACGAAGTACGATCAATTGATTCAACTTATTTTCCTGTAGGCTATTTAGATCTCAGAATAGTTAAATCTGTAAATGTTTTTTCTCCTAAAGAAAGTTTCCTCTAGATTTGAAATACGATGCTCTTATTACCCCTCAAAAAGCTCCATGGCTATTTATGAAGCAATTATATCTTGGAAAAGGAACTAGTTGATAAAATTCATATGAGGGGTCTGCCTTATTTTTCAACTAATTTTCGTAAAAAATATCGGTTTGATACACTCTTTTGTTTTCGGCTTAACTATAAAAAGAAGTAACTATCAAAAACCAATGATTATCGATGAGAATCAATGGTACCCGTATTCGTAGTTCAAATAAAACAACAAACATGGCGTCAGAAAACTAAGTGATTCAAACAACGAATCACGTTGTTTCAAAAAGAGTGATTCACAAACAGTGAATCACGGAAAAAATGTCCCAAAAATGAAAAGTAAATCGCAAACTGAAAAAAAAAATTGGCCAAAACATTAAACTATATAAAAAAAGAAAATAGTGGCTAAAGAAATATAGTAAATTAAAGATGGCCGCGATGCATAAACAAATAATAAATAATCTTTACCCATTATAAAATATTATGGAAAAGCTGAGTAGCAAAATAATAAATAGAAACATCTTAAATGAACTTACTTATATGAACTTGAACCCGCAATCTGACTTGATATAGCTTGCTATCGTTGAATTCTCCTGTTGTGGCCCTCCCCATCCTTAATTGTTAAAGAATTGTAGAGAAAAAAAAAAAAAAAAAAAAAAACTAGACAAAATACAAAAAGACAAAAATATAAAAAATAAAAAGCCAACGAATAAAAAGACAAACAAGAATTAAATGGGGCATAAATTTTTTTGGGATTGAACTTCTATGTTATTAGTGCAATATATATAAGGACAGTTTGAAATACATTTTGGAACCTGGAGAAGCTTGAAACTAGAATTTTTCTATATTTGGGTTCGAAGATCATCTATAAAATAGTCAGTGCCAGCATCTGTTTTCCAAACGTGATTTAAAAGGCTTAATTTTGTTCTGTCTTGTATTTTTGCCAATCTTGTAAGCACATCCCAGAAAACAGTTTTAAATTTTATGATTATATATATATATATATATATATATATATATATATACTATATAGGATAAAGAGGATATATATATATATCCTTAAGGATATCCTTAAGGATAAAGATTTCTTTATCCCTTAAGGATAAAGAAATATCTATATCCTTAAGGGAATTTTGTTATGAGTTGTTATGCAGCTTCTGAAGTTATAGGTTCCAATTTACTTGTAGAGAACGATGCTCTACTTCAAAATATGCGCACAAAAACGGCTTTCTGGACCAAAAATTTGAGAAATATTATTATATTCCCTTACCCTTCTCTCCAACACCAAATTTAAACTCCTCGTGTCCCAAACTCCACCCCCTTTTTCCCTTCTTTTCCATAATTTAAAAGCTTTACTTACTTAGTGATGGAAGATATCTTTGGATTGAGAATTAATATTTGGTGACTACCACATCCAATGACTAGAGTTTTGGCTAGGAAGATGACTAAGCATGCACGTCCCTAAAACATCCCCCCCCCTGTATTTTGATAAATGCCACCTTTATAGCAAGGAGGAGAACAAAATTGAAAGATTTTTTTTTACCCGCGCCAGTTCTGAAATTGAAAGTTGCACCAGTTATTCTCAGATTGAACTCAGCATCCTTGGCACATCAAATGTTGAAGACTTATTTACATAGATTTTTAGCCTTCTTCTTTACGTAATTAGTTTGCCATCAATTATGAGTCACAATGCTACTAAAAAAGAAAAAAAGGCAATAAAATGCTTATATGAAATCCACTTGAAACGCTGCCGTATATCAGTTTGCCGTTCATTCACCAAATTAGCTAAATAATTTCAGAACGATTTCCAACGCCGTAGTAAATAGCCCTAATGAACTTGGCTGTGGGCAAGAACGTATCCAGGATTTTTTCGGGATGTCCGGGGGGGGGGGGTGTAAAAAAGCCCCTCTCCTGGATACGGTCTTGGCTACGGAATTTCAAAAGGTTAGGTTTTGCTTTAGTTGAATCCAGGTACGTAAAAAAGGGAGACTTGGGACCCCCTTCCTCTCGAAATATAAAAATTTTCCTAGATTTTCGGGCACCTCTTGTTCATTTTATCGAATAAAATCTGTTTTTTTTTATTATTACTCCTTCCCCCAAAAAAGTTTCATGAGTATATTCCTTGTTGAAGACTTAGACGTTAAAAAGAAATTGTGGACTAAGAATCATAAACCCCCTCCCCAAACTAATTTTTTTTGAAAAAATCAAGGTTTTACAACTTAACCCCTTTTTTTCACTACAGCTGTTCAGCTGTAGCCTATATTTCTGATAGATTAGCTTCAGAATGTTGGCTGTTAGAAGGTGTTTTTTGCTGTCGTTGTTTTTTTGTTGTTTTTTTTTGTTTAAGGCAAAAACATAAAATCTAAAAATAAGTGATTTGGGAAATTTCTCAAATACTAAATACTAAATTCTCAAATACTCAAATACTAAGTAAATTATCTTTATCGTAAGATTTTTTTGACAAAAAAGACAATAACGTTGAGACTTAAGTTAAATAATTTTGGTAAATCTATTAAATGCTAAGTATATTATCTTATTCGTAATATTTTCGCTTAAGGTTCTATTTAATATTAACCTGTTCTGTAATAAGTCTTTTTAATTAAATTTTAGAAACATATAATCATTTTCTTCTTCTTAAATGTTCAGTAATTAAAACTACAAATAGAAATTAACGGATTTTATTTTACAATTTCTATTTATACAAAAGGACATAAAATATGCAAAAAAGATGCAACAGCATAAATAAACCCGCATAGGAATATTTGACAACATAGGAGATGACATTGTTGGTACAAACAACAATTTATCAGAAGAAGGTATTGTTCACCTTCTAAACCCTGAGCTCCCAATCGGAGACAACACATTCCTGGGGGCGCAACAAGGCTTTTCTTGGGTTGCCAGGAGAGATTGTTATTGTCTTAGACGATATTTAAATGTTATACCATAGAGAAGCAGAATGTTTACTTGCAAGAAAGGTTGTAGTTCAGAAACTGTTTGTTTTTTTACTTGCTTAAAATTTCATAAAAAGGAACCGATCAGGTTTTACTGTGGGCCTGGGTAGCTTATAGTGAAACAAATTCCCAATCAACGTTGCCAACGCGGTACAATTGTACCGTTTTTGGTATAATTTAGAGGTCCTGGCACAGTGCAGTACATTTGGAAATTTGTTGGTACAATGAGATTTTCCGGTACATTTAGGTTTTATTTGCTCTTTTTTGCTCAATTATCTGTTCTAAATTTTAGTTTTTGAAAATTTTCTGATTGTTATGGCAAATTTTTAACCTGCTGTTTCGATTGTACAAATTACTTTCTTGTGTTACAATTTTAATCATAAACTTGGTACAGTTTGTTTCAAAGCGTTGGCAACACTGTTCCCAAGTAGCATATGAATTTCAGTTGCCAAGTGAGGCAGGAAAATTCCTGGTCCAGCAGCAAGAACAACAACAAGAAGAAAACCAATCAAGTTTAGTCTTCTTTTTACTGGCTCAATACTTGACATAGCATTGCCAACAATCAACAATCAGCGTTGCCAACGTGGTGCACTTGTACCGTTTTTGGTACAATATTCCCCGGTAAATTTGGGTGTTACTTGTTCTTTTCTAACTTGGATATCTGTTAAAGTTTTAGTTTGTCAGAAATACTCTTCTTGTTACGGTAAATTTTTGGCTTACTGTTCAAATGGTACAAATCAACCCCTCGTGGTACAATTCTAGTCGGAAAACTGGTACAGCCTATTTCGAAGCGTTGGCAACGCTGGCAACAATTTGGTAAATATAATAGTGGGTACAAAAATATGGACCATTTGGTTTCCCTTTCTGACTTATATTTAACGAATAATGAAATTGGCTCTACGAAAATACGACACAAAAATAAGCCAATGAATACAAGTTTTTTCATGGATGTTTAGGACAGTAATCTCTCTTTTTCTCTTTGGTTTTATTCACATAAAATGTACTTAAATAATTGTTGAAGTCTATTATAAGGGGGAGAAGCTCAAAATCATCTTGTAGGATTCAAAGGGGCACGACTCTAGTTGCTTGTAAAATATTCAGAACCTTGTATTTGCATATAGCTTTCAAGAACATTAAGTGCCGTTGTAAAATTGGCCTTAAATTATTTGATTGACTGTCATTCATGCTTCAAGGCCGTACAGATCGTGTATTTTTAAGCTAAGTAAAATTTTCACTAGAAATGATAGTGAAAATTATTTTTACCTCCCCAGTGTAGTTTTAATGGAGTTATGATATATTTGTCGTGAACAGGGAACATGTATTTCATGCTACAATTGTTACTTTTTGTTTAGGGTATAAAGTGACAGTGGCTTTGGTCCCATAACCAAAGGAATTTTTGTGAGTTGGCTTGCAACTTCTCACATTTTTCGTTTATTTTTATTTATTTATTTATTTTTTTTTTTTTAACAAGAGAACCTAACAAGGAAATATGGGAAATAAAGGAAATATGAGTGACAGTGGCTTTGGTTGGAATTTTATGAGTTGGCTTGCAACTTCTCACATTTCTCGTTTATTTTTATTTATTTATTTATTTTTATTATTATTTTTTAACAAGAGAACCTAACAAGGAAATATGGGAAGACAGTGAATAACAATCTAAACATTTTGGCTATATACGCAACAGCCGTCATTAGCGAAATACAGTATAAAAAAATAAAAAAATTTACAAACTTACTAAAAAAATCTCATCAATGAAATAGATTTCAAAACTAAAATCATAAAACAAACTTTGAAAAAGTCTCATATATAGCCGAAATATCTGCTAAGTTTGTATGTATTATGTTATTAACACTGTCTTCACAAATTTCCTCGTTATTGTCTCTTGTTTTGTATGATTGAAAGGCAGAGTGGTCTTGTTAGTTTTTTCCAAACTCCCCCCTCCCTGTGGGGTTCCCTAAGGAAATAAATTTTCTTGTGCTTACTTTTGTTCCTTACTTTCCCTGTACTTTGTTTTCTTCAGCAGCAGTGTTGTTTTCTTACTCTGTCGGTAGCCCCCCGCCCCCAGTTTCAAATATTTAACGCAAGAATTAAAATAATATTTGACTGCCTAGCTTTCCCCCTCCCCCTCTAGTCTTTTAATCGTAAGCTTATCCTTCAAAATCCAAAACAACTACCGCTGTACCCCACATTTTACTAATCTCTTACCGTCTTTGTGATAACCTTTAGACATATTTAACCTCTATTTTTTATATATATTAAGAACTTTGACCGTATTTGAAAGGTTAAACAGATTAAGATTCCCTACGATGACGGGTAGTAATGCATCAGACAATGGTTTATGTAGCCTCGTGGATATAGGTGCGTTTTCCGTGGGAATGGCGGACCTGTGCTTTATCACGTAAACACTGGGGGTACTGTTTTTACCTATGTCTTTCGTCAAAAAAAAGTAGTATAAAAAGAATTACTATTTCAATCACGAAAAAATTGGTGCCTTCAAGCCCAGCTCGATTTTTTCTTATGATTTTATATTTACTGAAATATAAGATTTTCGGTAAATATCTGAATCATTCTGCTATGTCACTCCAGTAAAAAAAAATTTCCAGTAATGACACGACTAACTTTGATGCTAGTGATGTTATCTGTTAACATTTTATAAATGTAGATAAAGATATGGAAGGCAAGATAAGGTTAGGGCAGCAATTTGTGATGTGTGTGTGAGAGAGAGAGAGAGAGAGAGAGAGAGAGAGAGAGAGAGAGAGAGAGAGAGAGAGAGAGAGAGAGAGAGAGAGAGAGAGAGAGAGAGAGAGAGAGAGAGAGAGATCAACAGCGCAGCTTACACACAGATCATTGTCTAAATTCTCAAAACCAAGGAAATTTTTTTTCGTACTGTTAGTTCCTGAATAAATCTTCCTCTGAAGGTAATAACCCAATCACCCACCCAGATTGTTCCGAATAAATATTCATAATTTTGGTTCACACCCTGTCACGTATGGAATTATCTGTACCATACATGGTACCTCTTCATGCTACTGAACTTGTGATTACTAGGAGGTCTAAGGAAAGTTACAATAGATAGTAATTTGAACCAGGAATAGTGAAACGTAGACCATCTGCTGCAGAAGTGAATGTGGAATTCCTAAAATGGCTCTTTAAACCAGTCTTTTCAAGAAATGGAACTTTTTAGTTTTTGGTGTATTTAATAACAACTCTGTTAGTAACAAAAGTGGCTACAAAAACGGAAATAAAAACCGTGGCTACAAAAGTGGTTATTACATTAGCTCAACAATACGGGAAATATAAGGCTAGGAACTGTTTTTAGAGCTGATCAGACATGTTAACTGAAAAGAATTGATAAAGACTATAAGTTTATCTGAAGGGTCGAACACTAGACAAAGCTGAGGGCACAAGCTTCAATCTCAGTTGCCCAATTACCTGCAAGTCCTATGGACATAAAAAAAGGTAAAGAATACGGCATTGGACTTTACAGTCCCTACCGGCGGTGCTGATCTCTGTTTCTGGGCTCTTCAGTCAGGAAGTGCAATGGGGGGTTAGGGGCCAACCATCCTGTGCTTTCGCACATCCCTCCTGTTTACCTTCCTCAGATTTCTCCAGGGACCCATTTAGAGCTGGGTCGATTCTGGCTGAGCTTACAGATTCACGCCACTGACCCCGTCCCAAACCAATAAAATTGGGTACACTAGGATTCGAACCCTCGTCCTCTCGGACGAAGGATCCTAAATCCAGCGCATCACAGGCCACATGTCCACAGGCCAAGCTGACCTTGGCCTGTGGACATGGTCAGCCATAAATCTTGTAATTATTTTTGGGGATATCCAATTGCCTTCAAATGCCACACAGAGCTGATAGACTATTTGAGCTACCCTTACTGCAGGCCTATCTACCTTAGCTCTGCCCTAGGATGATTGATAGACTATCATCAAGAAGGGAAATAATCGCTTTTATACAACTCAGAAAAAGTTATGCCAGCATTGCCTCACACAGAGACTATCTGTCATGGCTTTACTCTAATCAGGCTCCCAAGTCTGTCGTTGCTTCTACCAAGTTGATAATTCAAAGATTTTCAAAAGAGCCAATTTGATAAAATACCTAAAAACAAATTTACAAGACCCTATAACAAACTTGATTATGTCTTGGATTAAGGCTGTATCCAGGGGACTGGGGTTGACCCACTCTCCCCCTCCCTATTTTTATCCGATTCGTAAAAAAGTTACAGAAACGCTTATGAAAATTTATTGAACTTTTATGTGTAATTCTTTTTTTTTGTAAAAATCCTTCCCAGAGTAAGATTATCTTTCAGAACAAAAAAAAATCCAAAACGATTCGAACTGGATTTATTAGGAGTTTCAGAAACGCATATCCCACGGGTAGGACGTATGAAATTAGGTGATATAGAATTTGTCTACTCAGGCAGGAAGGATGGTGTATATAGACAAGGACTAGGGTGTTTGGTTAGAAAGAAACTAGCCGGGCTTTGTTTCAGTTAAAAAAGTAATAATAATAGGCTACTATTTACTCACTTTATGATTAAAAAGATCGGTGTATCAGTTCAAGTTATGTACTTCCCCGTGGAAGCGATTTATACGGCAACTATGGACTCAGATTAGTTTCTTCTACAATTGCAGAAACAAATAGACAGGGTCCTGGGTAGAAACATGATTTTTTTACTGGGAGATTTAAACGCCCAGGTTGGTAGAAATAGGGATAGATGGTATCCTAGCCTAGGTAAATTTGGTGTAGGAAAAGAAAACAGTAATGGATACAGACTTCTGCAATTTTGTAGGTATAACGATCTAGTTATAACCAATACGGTGTTTGGTCATAAAATGGGTCATAAGTTAACATGGTATTCACGTGATGGTAAGACAGCAAACCTTATTGATTATGTTATTGTAAACCGAAGACTGCCAGGATCAATACAAGATACTAGGGTATATAGGAGTGCCGTTGTTGATGTTAAAAGTAAAGATCACCATCTAGTAGTGTCTAGGGTTAATTTAAAGCTAAAATTTCGGAAGGGTAACTACCTCCTGGGAAGTTATGATGTTGGTAGACTCCAGGATAAAAATCTGAGAGACACTTTCCAGGAACAGTTGAATACTAAACTTAAGAGTTTGAAATTTGATAATGTGGAAAATGGCTGGAGTGATTTTATAAAAATAATTTATGAAGTTGGTAAAGGTGTCTTAGGGAAGAAACCTAGAACTGTAGTTAAGAATATTAGTGAAAAAGCTTTATATTTGATAGAAAGGAGAAAGGACTTGTACAAGAATTACTTTAGTGATAGATTATATAAAAACAAAAGGAATGTAAAGAAATTGAAGAAAGCATTAAAATATGAACTAAGGAGGTGTGAAATAGAGGCCATGGATAAAATTGTCAAAGATCTAGAAGATGCAGCTAGACGGCATAATAGTAAAATATTGTTCTGGCATGTTAATAAATTGAGAGGGAGTAGTCAATCTGGGCTTGGCCCAGTTAAAGATAGGAACGGGGCGCAATTAGCGATAAGGAAAAAACTAAAGAGAGATGTGCCGAACATTTTGAGAATTTGCTTAACCGAGATAGAGTTGAAGGAAGAGATATAGAGGAAAATGAAAAAGTTTGTGATACATTGGATGTGAAGGAAGATTTGTTTTGTGAGGAGGAATTAGCGACAGTACTAAAAGGACTGAATAATAATAAGGCTGCAGGTGCTGATAGGGTGGTAAATGACTTTCTTTAATATGGTGGCTCTGAGGTTAGAAATAAGTTACTGAAGATTATGAATATGATTTTTGAAAAAGGGTAAGTACCTAACGATTTTAGGAAAACCTTAATTAAGCCACTTTTTAATAAAGCTGATAAGAATGAGTGAGGTAATTATCGAGGCATTAGTCTGGTTTCTGTAGGTAGTAAACTACTTAGTAATATGATACTTTTTAGACTGAGAGATGTCATTGACAAAGTCTTAAGAGGAGAACAGTGCGGTTTTAGAAAATGTAGAGGATGTGTCGACCAAATTTTCACTCTTAGGTTAATAATTGAGAAGTGCCTGAGTTGTCAAAGACCTTTGGTCCTCAGTTTTATAGATTATGAGCAAGCGTTTGATTCTGTTGATAGAAAAGCTTTAATAAAGGTTTTATCCTTGTATGGTATACCAGACAAATACATTAAAGTGATTAGTGCTATATACGAAAATAACACTGCTGTGGTTAAGGTAGGAAATGAGGTTAGCAGCCGGTTTTGTATCAAATCAGGAGTTAAGCAGGGTTGTGTTCTATCCCCATTTATATGAATTATTTTGATGGACTTTGTCTTAGAGAGCAAAGGAAAGCTAGTTGGAGACCACGGAATCAAATGCGGAGGACAAAGTCTCCCGGACTTAGAGTATTATGCAGATGATTTAAACATCCTCGATGAAAGTTTGAGAAAAATAAATGAATTCTTAGAGGTTTTAAGAGTTCAGGAAGCTAGAATAGGTTTGGAAATGAGTGTTTAGAAGACTAAGTCACTAAGGCTAGGAATAAGTGAAGATGAAAAGGTGAAGTTGGGTAATGAAAAGATTGATCCGGTGGACAGCTTCACTTACCTTGGTAGTATTATTAAAAAGATGGTGGGAGCAGTGGAGATGCCAAAAGTAGAATAGCCAAGGCTCAGGGTGTTTTTTCACAGATAAAAAAAGAATGGAAGTATAGGAAGATAAGTCTGCAAACAAAGATTAGAATATTAGAAGCTACAGTGATGACAGTGGTCAAATATGGCTCTGAAGCATGGGCGCTCCGAAAAGCGCATGAAGATTTGCTAGATGTTTTGCAAGGAAATCGCTTAAGGATTGTTCTGGGTACCCGGCTGAATGATTGTATTTCAGACAGTATGTTGTACGAAAAATGTGGTTCAATACCACTTTCTAGGGCTATAATGAAAGAAAGGTTAAGGTGGCTAGGACACGTTGTGCGGAAAAAGGATGAAAGATTGCCGAAGATTGTTCTTTTTGGCCAACCGTCTAGGGCTAAACGGAAAGCAGGTCGTCCTCGTCTGGGATGGGGGATGTCATAAAGAAAGATTTAAAGGAAATGGGAACTTCATGGGCGGGTGTAAAAACGGATGCTTTGAATAGGTGGGGATAGAGGAGGAGCGTGGGTAGCTGTGTTGGCCTCAGGCAGCTTGGTGCTGCAGTGAGTTGTTAGTAGTAGTAGTAGAACAAAAATGATGGATACAGCCTTGGGCTGAAGTATGGGAGATTTTCTTGCGTGGATTTTAGAATAACTTGAAAATCGATTACAACAGGTTATGCACGCTGCATGTGATGGAAGTTTGTCACAGATGGCGTGATGGAGGAAGTATACTATGCGTGGTAGAATAAGTGGTGTTCTAGATGTGAAAAAGGTTTTGGAGGGTGAGCAATCGCTCACTAATCCGTGAACGGAATTCAATAGGATACTTGGTTTTCTTTGGCAAACTGTCTTTCTTTTCTTTTATGTTATTATCTCCCGTTTGTATCGAAATTATGTACAAAATTAATCCTTATGTGCATACATCCTTATGTACAATACATCCTTATGTACAAAATTAATAACTGTTAAAGGGAAATATTTCTAAAATTAATAAAATAGAAATGGTTATATAAACGCGAAATGAAGTAAGATAGTTATAATCGTGAAGGAAATAATCCCTCAAAACCCCCACGCAATTTTAGAATTTTAAAAAGTTTCTCAACATTTTTCTATTTGTTAAGTTTTTTAAGTTAATTATCACTAGTCAATTTGGCGATAGATGAACATTGAAATAGGAATATCGCTAAAATAAATAAAATAGTTTTGGTTAGTTGGGCTTCGGAAAACGTTTGACAAAGGATATCCAGAATAATATTAATATAGACATGTCAATTGTAACCACAGTAGGAACAAAAACACCCTCGAAAAATTCGCCCATAATTCTAGCATTCCAAATAAAATATTCTTGACATTTTTATTATTTCATTCATTCAAACGTAGTTAAATGACGCACAATGCGTCAGTCTTGAACCGTCATGGTGTGGTCAAGAGTCTTATCAAAGAAAAGAGTGTCACTGATGAATAGAATATGCTGAATATCGCTTTTAGCTCTTTTTCACTCCCGGGGATTTTTTAAAATAAATTTTACTCTTTTGTCAAATTGTCTAGTTTTTTTTCTATAAATTGAAAATTTCATCCTTCTTTGTGAAATTCAAAATAATTCTTACGTTTTTCAAACAGTTTTATTTAATAGTCGAATTTTTCTATTTGGAGGCACTCCAAGCTCGATTTTCTTGACTTTGAACCTAAAAAGTTCAAGAAAACTAGAAACTCTAGAAACTTCAAGTTCCGCGTTGACCGAAATAGGGGTGCTACCATTTCGGCGAACCATCACAAGCACGAAACGTCATAACATCGAACCGTCAGAACCTCGAACCGTCATAACATCTAAAAAAATTCTAAGTTTATATAATAGTAAAAAGTATATAGTAGTTTAAAAACAAATTTCGGCTATATATTTGCACATCAGGGGGTGGGGGTAAAGCATAGCATATATTAATTACATAACCTAACCAATCCTAAGTACCCTTTCCCCCCTAAACCCCAAAACACTAAAGTTCCAAAATTTTCGATGTTATGACGGTTCGAGGTTCTGACGGTTTTTTTTGTCGAAGTTATGACAGACTCCTGTTGTTCGTGCTCCTGACGGTTCGATGTCATGACGCCTTCCCACCGAAATATACATAATAAAGGTGTGCCATTTGTAAAAATATTTATCGTAAGCAAATGCTAAAAAAGGTAATTAAATTTAGAAGTTCTAGGTTTTGATGAACGATAAACAAATAGAATAATGATATATTGTATTACTGCTACTACCCTTTGCTTTAGTCACCCAAGAAGAAACCCCCAGAGGTTTTACGTCAGTTGTGAAACCTCATCCTTGTCCGACCAGGAGTGTTTCAGGTTCAAAGTATCAACGACTTTAAAATAGAAATCTTCTGCCCTTTAATCCATCTGAGGTCGTTCCATACCAGAAGATCGCAATTTTCGAAGATTTATCCTTTGGTTGTTTAAAAATTATAAAGGTATTAAAGCAGTCTCACGTTTGTGTCAGTGTTGCCACGTGGAACCGCGAAAATAAACAAGAAAAACTGAGTAGCTAAATTCGACACTGTTTACTACCTAATGATTTGCTTTATTGGTACTTTTCTACTATCCTCCTGAGACCTGACCATAGAAATAGTTTTCTGATTATATTCATTTCTTTGTAGTTTACTTAAAAAAAATCATTTTGACCATTGATCAACTAAAAAAAAAAGTTGAACCCCCCTCCCTCCCTCTGGAGGATGTCCACAGGAGTAGACATTGGGTCCCTATTTAGCTAAGAGTAAAGTAAAAGTATGTCTTATCTATTAAAATAGATATGCCAAACCGATGAAAAAAGAACATTACTCTTCATAAAATTTCTTGAAGCATTTGTTGTTTTATGCCAAGTAGAGAATGATTTTACACTGCAAGTGCATCCATCCGGACCTTTTTCAGCATCCAGGCTTTTTGCACCGGGCTGCATTCGTCAAGTCACAAAATTTTGGTAGATGCAGTGCAGGTCTGGCATATGGTGGAGGGATTGGCCTCTTTTTCTAACTCAAAACAAGGTGTTGAGTTTCACCCAATGGCTCTTCGTTGCTATTTTCTTGACCTCGTGACTCCGAGCTTCCAAAATTGAGCAAAAACTCGGCCACGTTGAATCGAAGATCAATGAGCTGTTTGAGGTCACCAGAAACTTCTGGGCCATGGCCCTTCAGCTCATAAAATGCATTGGCTAGTGCAGTATCCACAAAATGATGAAACAGACGCACAGTTCATTTTTTAGTACGCGTCTCAAACCGGTAATAGCTAACCATGCGGTCCACAAGGTCGACCCCACCCATGTAGGTGGTGTAGTCGGAGACTACATGTGGACATTTGACCTGCACGTAAGGCCCCTGGCGCTTGTCATACCGTTTGACCTCTTTCTCCTCTTCTATACCTTTGCAGTTTGAAGACAGGAGAACCACTTTGTTATCATACCACTGGGTCACGGCTACTTTTCTATCTGAGCGCATAGACATGACAGAGGTTCCTCTGCCCTTTCTTTTCATTTCTGTTTCGGTAAAAAGCGTTGGACCGTTGGAACCCAAACGGTTCGTCATGATAGTTCCAGTCGCATTTATTTTTCTTTCAGCCAGCATGTCGAGTAGCTTAACAGACGAGAAGAATCGGTCAAAATAGAGGTATGTACCTTCTGGTAGGGTCTCAGACAAGCGCAGTACGATCCCAGCTGACAAGCCGTGTGCTACCAGCTGTTCTCCCAGGGTGGTGGCTCCCTGGTAGATTTGGAAGTCAAGTATCAGCCCTGAGGAGCTGGCAAGGACAAAATTCTTTAATCCAACCGGGTTGGGCTTGTTAGGGACATATTGCTTGAGAGTTGACATAGCCTGGAAAGGCATCATTTGTTAGTCAATTTAACAGTTCCTGTCACGTGGCAACTGGAGACAGATATTCCTGAAGTTGTCAAGGATCGGCTGCACCTTCCAAAGCCTATTTTTGGTTTTTTTTCGTCTGAGATTTCCGAATCAACAACGAACTTAAGGTTTGATCGGATTGTGAAGAATCTGTCTCGAGTCATCTTTTGTGATATGGCTTCTACCCTAAACTTCCCAGATCAGTACATGCGGATTCGAGGAAACTTGAGGTTCCCCATCAGGATGGCAATGCCAGCAAAAATTTTCAGCTCGTCTGGAGTTACATTCAAGGTTTTGTGGTGGATCAACTGATAGTTGTAGTTCATGCACACAGCTATACGTTCGAAGAAGCTCTCCGGGTAATATTGCAAACAGAATTGTTCTGTACTCCAATTGTCGTGGTCCTGGAAATGAGCGGGGCCCACGTCCGGCCCACGATGATTATCGAACCGCCGAGACTTCCTCCAGGACAAGGTTGCTGCTACTTTGTCAGCCTTCAAGCGTTTGGCACGGGTTGCTAAGGGTACGTTGTCATCAGATTCTTCACTTTCAACATTTGGAAGAACAACATAACTGCTTGATGACAGAATGGCTGCAACAGCTGGTTCACCGTCAGAGTCTGAAGACGACAAGGAGTGGTTTTTTATCTATTCCTCATCATCATCTAAATCAGAGATGTCCAGGTCACTCTCATCGAGCATTCCAAGGGCGTCATCAAGGGAAACTACAATAAAGGAACAGGTTTAGTAAGCTTTAAACTAATTGCTAGATAGATAGATAGATAGATAGATAGATATTGGAAAAAGAACTATCAAAAACCCTAGTGGACAAAATTTGTATTTATTAGTAAAAAAAAATACAATAACAACACATAGTTACCACTGTAATAAAAACACGACAGGTAACAGTCAGAAAACATAAAATACAAAAGTCATAAATATAGGTCATAACTATAAAATATTTTTAAGGTCATAATATAAAAAGATAAAAAGGGTAACAAATAAAATAACCAAATATTGAACAATGAAAAAATAATATATACAAAGTTTAATTTTTAGCAGACTTACGGGTTGTGATTTTGGTTGATTTTATTTGCAAAAAAGGGAATAAAAGTTTTTTATAAAGTACGGAAGAAAAGGGTATGGGAGATAGATTGGGGGGGGGCGGGGACACTTTACGGAGGTGGCAATTTCTTATGGGTGAGTGGCGGCTAGGTTGTCGTCAATTTAGTAAATAAAACAATCATTGGCCACTGCTATCCCCATTAGGATCAAGATTTGAACTACAAAAAATCAACCCTAGCTGTTTACTCGATTGGAACCGCCTGTCCACAGACGTGGACATGGAGGTTTTCCAAGTTCCAAAAGATGGCACTTATCGAACTAACAGCTTTTAAAACTATCTAAGCAATGTCTACAATCAAGAGAGTACACCTGATTTTTCTCAGAACTCGTTCTCACTACTTTCTTTTTTTTCTTTTTTCTTACCTTTGCTTTTTTTCATCTCCTTATTTTAGCCTTTTCTAGTTTGTAAAAACACCCCTAAAAGTCACAGAAAACTTCTGAAAAAAATCGTAGATGACTTTCCAGGTCCAAAAAGCACGTTGAAACAACAAAATCTTTGCTAGATGGCGAGGCCTTTGCACAAAAAATATTTTATGGGGGTGTCCACAGACGTGGACACCAGGTCCCAGGAGGCTATATAAAACACATTCGACAAGTGAAGTTTGGTTAATGCTAATGAAATAAAACAAAATATGATGAAAATACAACACTTTATTAGCAAAAGTGTGAAAACTACAACATTGAAATATGCGCCCAGAACGTAAAAATGTCCCCAAGAATCGCGTTAAAATGAACTCTGTCATCTGCCTTTACTGTCGCCCGCCACATGTACTCTACTAAGTATGAATGTAAATGATGGCGGTATGTACCTCGGTGCTGTTTGTTCCTCCACTTTGCGGAACCCCACATTCTCTCTACTTTTTGGGTAGATACACCGATTTCTTGGTCGACAAAATTCTTTCTATGGTTCACTTTGAAATGAGTGCACCCTGCTTGTTCCAGCTCAGTTGTGTTTCACCCCTTCAAACAATGTGAAATGATTCTTGATTGTTCCTGAATGAAATTGACGGTTTTCAAACATAGCCTAGGATTACACTTCCAAACATGTTGCTTCTCGTAAGAATACAAAGCCATGGCGTGTCCATTGACGCACTTTTTTTCTTTTGAGCAACGACTCCTTATCCTGGAAAAATATAATTGCCTGTTCTTCGGTCCTTGGCAAATCCCAAATCTTAATTTGAATATCCATGGTGATACCCTATACTCTATCACTAGTAAAAACAAACTAACCAGTGTCCTTAAGAATCGCGTTAATAATGAGCTAAAATGAACTATGTCAAGAATCCTGTTAATAATGAATTTTTCATTGTCTTTGAGACGATAAGCCGACGCCAAAGCTCCCAATTTAATAATTCAAAATTAACAATAAAATATTCTATGTTCATCATTTTTTTTTTCATTACGATAAATAAAAGTTCAAATAGGGATAAAATCCTTTTAATAGACAGTGATGATAGAAATTCACAAAAATACCAGATATTTCGGTCACATATACAGTGACCGTCATCAGTAGTAAAACTAAAATAAAACAATTTAAAACAAAAGTTTATATACTAAATCAAATAACACTACATATTATTTGAATCTCTAATTCTTTTCAAAGCAAAGGCGGAAGCTATTCTCTTTGACCTTCTTGGATTCGGTTCATTAGCGTTCAATGATATAACATTTGGACAAAGGTCAACTACATTGGGTGAATTGAACTTTACTCTCTCAGATTTTAATAAATTATTATAGATAGAGTTCAGCCCATATTCACCTGTATCTCGATTCAAAGCAATATTCTGGAATAAGATTTTCTTTATTTCAAGAATTTCACGAAAATTTTGCTTTAAACCCCGATCCCTAGAAATCAAAGAGACATTCTCGAACAAAATAAAATGGTCTGGAAAATTATAAATATGTTCAGAAAGGGCTGAAGTGAAATCTTCAGACTTAGAAACTAGCTTTAAAGCCGAAAAAATAGAATCTTTGTGTTGTAATAATCTCATTTCCAAACTCTGGTTAGTACGTCCCACATATGAGCTTCCACAAGTACATGGGATCTGATAAACCCCACTTTGTTGCCCCATTGAAGTTGGATCCTCCCCAGAATGTAGAAAACTACCCAAAGGATTATTACTCTTTAAAGCTACCCTTAGACCATTGCTTTGTAAAATTCTTTTAAGTTTTTCACTTAGCCTGGGTACATATGGTAAGGAACAAAAAACATCCTTCTCCCCAGTTGCCTCCAAGACTTCCTTAGAAATCTCTAGAAACCTTTTTCTTCTTTTTGAAAAAGTCTGGTTAATTAACCATTCTGGATACATGTTACTTATTAGTATTTTCTTTAGAAAAGACAACTCCTCCTCAACAAATTTTGGAGAGCAAATACTAAAGATTCGATCAGTTAAAGAAATGATCAAACCAATTTTTACTTGGCGAGCGTGACCGGAACTATAAGACAAAAATCTATGGTTATTTGTCGGTTTTCTGTAAATTTTAAAATCCAGACTATTTTGATTTTTCAAAAGAAGAACATCCAGGAAAGGCAGTTTCCCCTTCTCTTCCAATTCAACCGTAAACTTTAAATCCCCCCCAAAAAATTAATATATTCAAAAAATCCCTTTATTTCATCCTCCCCATAATTCCATGCTTAAATTATTTCATTCATATACTGGCCCCAAAAAATATGTTTAAAAAAATATGAATCCAAGGCAATTGTTTCAATATTTTACACATAAATACTAGCTAATAAAGGGGATAAAGAGGTTCCCAGAGTTAAACCATTTATTTTTTCTAAATACCCCACTCTAAATGGAAAAAAAATAAGAGAACTTATTGCACAGCCTCACGAAAAACCCACTTAAAGAAACTTCAAGATCGCTTTTGTCGCAAATAAAATACCAGTCTTTCAACAGATTTCTTTCTAAGAGAGTTTCGTTTACTATTGTAACAATATTTGTGTACATTAATATAATTTTGAAGCTTGAAAGCAAAGAATTCGAAGAAATTTCTACTTTTTTCAGTTTTTCAACCAAAATCGAAGAATTCTTAATATACGAAATTTGTGTAGACAAAAGTGGTTTACAGATTGACACTAACCATTTGCTCAAAACACTTGTTGGTGACCTTGTACTTGAAACAATTGGTCGTAATGGTAGGTTAGGCTTATGAATTTTGGGAAGTCCATATAATTTAGGGCACAAGGAACTGCGTGGCAGGCATTTGTAATAGAGTTGAGGTGTAATTTTTCCTTCATCCTTTAAGCACTTCAGTTCTTTCTTAAACTTATTTGTAAAAGAGTCTGTTGGATTATACGATAGCTTCTTGTATGTTTTTTCATCCTCTAGTAAACTTCTTAATTTTGATTCGTAGTCCTCAGTATTCATCACAACTAAAATTTTCAAAGCAATTTAAAATTGCTTTGAAAAGAATTAGAGATTCAAACAATATGTAGTGTTATTTGATTTAGTATATAAACTTTTGTTTTAAATTGTTTTAGTTTAGTTTTACTACTGATGACGGTCACTGTATATGTGACCGAAATATCTGGTATTTTTGTGAATTTCTATCATCACTGTCTATTAAAAGGATTTTATCCCTATTTGAACTTTTATTTATCGTCATGGAAAGGCAGTGTGGTCTCCAAAATTATCTACTTCATATTTATGGGGATGATTTGATCAAAATTGTGTGTAAATATATAAACACTCAGAAAAAACATGCAATTGTTATCAACCAACAGGATTTTCTTCTACAATGTAAGAAGATGAGAATTGTGCCACCTTCACTAAAATTCAATTTACATTTGGGCACTTTCAAGGAAGAAAAGTTTGAACGAAGCTTTCATTTCAAGGCTTTAAATCACATTATTAAGGATAAAAGTCGAAAAAGAGCTTTAATAGTGAGAGATAAACTTTCCCTAGAAAATTTTATATAAAAAAAAGGTTAGTATAAGTGACTTTTGTTTTATTCAACAAGCAGGAAAAAATCACTTCAATCATGACTTTCGACTTTCCAGAGAAAGATTGCTAAAAAAGTTTTCGAAATTATCAACAAATAATGCGGTAATACCTTCGTCAATTCTAGGACCAGGTGTGGTTAATTTTTCATCAAGAACTTCAACAATACAAGAACAATCAGTGCTTGAAAAGGGTCCGAAATTTTGTTTTAAACCGGATAAAGTCCCCGTGGAAGACATTATCTCTTCAATAGAAACATCTTTGCATAAAAACGCAAATATAATAAAAGATGTTAGCTTAGTAAGAGCTTCTACCGTAAAAACCCTGTTCTAATTTTGTATTGAAACCGAATTTTCCTAGTACGACCATCAAAGACATAAGAATTCTTAAAAACTTGAAAAAGGATAGTTCAATTACCATTACAAAAGCAGATAAGAGTAACACTTTAGTTGTGATCAATACTGAGGACTACGAATCAAAATTAAAAAGTTTACTAGAGGATGGAAAAACATACAAGAAGCTATCGTATAATCCAACAAACTCTTTTACAAATAAGTTTAAGAACGAATTGAAGTGTTTAAAGGATGAAGGAAAAATTACACCTCAACTTTATTACAAATGCCTGCCACGCAGTTCCTTGTGCCCTAAATTATATGGACTTACCAAAATTCATAAGCCTAACCTACCATTACGACCATTTGTTTCAAGTACAAAGTCACCAACAAGTGTTTTGAGGAAATGGTTAGTGTCAATCTGTAAACCACTTTTGTCTACACAAATTTTGTATATTAAGAATTCATCGAATTTGGTTGAAAAACTGAAAAAAGTAGAAATTTCTTCGAATTCTTTGCTTTCAAGCTTCGACATTGTATCAATGTACACAAATATTGATGTGGAAGCAGCCGAAACTCTTCTAGAAGGAAAGCTCTTAAGAAATTTGGATTTGATTAGTGGCAAAACAGATTTGGAAGTTTCTGTAATTATTCATTTAGTAAGGTTGTGCAACAAGTTAACTTATTTTTTTAAATCCAGAGGTAAGTATTTTTAACAAATATTTTGCTTACAGATTGGGGCCCCTTTATCCCCTTTATTTTGTTGTATTTTTGTGGAGAATATTGTAAAAATTGCGTTAGATTCATATTTTTTAATACATTTTTTGGGGCCGGTATATGGATGACATAATTTCAGTGTGGAATTATGGGGAGGAGGAATTAAAAGAATTTTTGGAACATCTTAATTGTTTGGGAGGGGATTTAAAGTTTACCGTTGAATTGGAAGAGAATGGGAAACTTCCTTTCCTAGATGTTCTTCTTTTGAAAAATCAAAATAGTCTGGATTTTAAAATTTACAGAAAACCGACAAATAACAATAGATTTTTGTCTTATAGTTCCGGTCACGCTCGCCAAGTAAAAATTGGTTTGCTCATTTCTTTAACTGATCGGATCTTTAGTATTTGCTCTCCAAAATTTGTTGAGGAGGAATTGTCTTTTCTAAAAAAAATACTAATAAGTAACATGTATCCAGAATGGTTAATTAACCAGACTTTTTAAAAAAGAAGAAAAAGGTTTCTAGAGATTTCTAAGGAAGTCTTTGAGACAACTCGGGAGAAGGAGGTCTTTAGATCCTTACCAGAGGTACCCGGGTTAAATTAAAAACTTAAAAGAATTTTACAAAGTAATGGTCCAAGGGTAGATTTAAGGAGTAATAATACTTTGGGTAGTTTTCTAAATTCTGGGAAGGATTTAACTTCAATGGGGCAACAAAGTGGGGTTTATCAGATCCCATGTACTTGTGGAAGCTCATATGTGGGACGTACTAACCAGAGTTTGGAAATGAGATTATTACAACACAAAGATTCTATTTCTTCGGCTTTAAAGCTAGTTTCTAAGTCTGAAGATTTCACTTCAGCCCTTTCTGAACATATTTATAATTTTCCAGACCATTTTATTTTGTTCGAGAATGTCTCTTTGATTTCTAGGGATCGGGGTTTAAAGCAAAATTTTTGTGAAATTCTTGAAATAAAGAAAATCTTATTCAAGAATATTGCTTTGAATCGTGATACAGGTGAATATGGGCTGAACTCTATCTATGATAATTTATTAAAATCTGAAAGAGTAAAGTTCAATTCACCCAATGTAATTGACCTTTGTCAAAATGCTATATCATTGAACGCTAATGAACCAAATCCAAGAAGGTCACAGAAACTAGCTTTCACCTTTGCTTTGAAAAGAATTAGAGATTTAAACAATATGTAGCTTTATTTGATTTAGTATATAAACTTTTGTTTTAAATTGTTTTAGTTTAGTTTTACTACTGATGACGGTCACTGTATATCTGACCTAAATATCTGGTATTTTTTTAAATTTCTATCATCACTGTCTATTAAAAGGATTTTATCCCTATTTGAACTTTTATTTATCGTCATGGAAAGGCAGTGTGGTCTCCGAAATTATTTTTTTCATTAAGATTAACCAAACTTCACTTCTCGAGTGTGTATTAAATAATAGACATGGACCGTTTTATTGTTTCTACCAAAATTATTACCTACCTATATGGAGGTCTTTTTCATTCAAAATCGAATTCCGAGTTTTTCTTAATGTTTTTGGTAAATATGTTTGCGTAACTTCACAGAACTAATTCAAAAAATCAGATTTCCTTTTCAATGTCATTTTTACTTAAAAAATTGTTCACAAGAGGTCATTGTGAACTCAAAGAGAATTTTCTTTTAATGTTTGCATGTATAAGACGCATAGTAACCATTTTAATCTTCTAAAAACAAACTGACTTTGAAACATACCAACCTTTCTAAGGAAATAAGATTCGATCAAGCCCTTTTATCATTTGTACATGTAACATGTATTATGTAAAGTAAAATATGTTTCTTAACAATTGAGTAACTCGAACAATTCAAGTCCTTAAAATTGTGCAACTTACTAAATACGGAAGTAGACTCACAAGTGAATATGTGCCACAAAAGATATTTGCATATTACATAACTTGGATCCGGTGCCTGTAAAAGGCGATTTTCAAAGCATTGGTGCTAAAGCTCAGGTTACCCATTCTAGTTTCATACCAGTGCATTGATTTATAAGTTCTTCACTGCAACACCTAAAAGTCATCTGACATTTTCACTTTTCTGAGGTAATAACCAAAAACCGTTCTCAATAGGGGGATAAGAAAGAATACGTAGATCAAGAAATTTAAATTGTGATTGAGCATACACCCCTGTTCATCAGGGTTGCCAACTTGACTCATTTTATGTCAAAAGAACACATTCCCATGTGCATTTTTTTGCACATGGCATAAAATGGCATAAAAGGACAAAAAAGTAACACATTTTAGATATTTAGGACATAAAAAGAGACATATTTTGTAAATTTACGGCATAAAACGAAACATTTCCCAACTGGACATCTTATGGCTAGGCTGTATTCTGCATTTGCCGAAATTCAAAGGACTGAAATTTTTGAAAAATTTCGAATTCTCTGAAATTTTTGTTTCATTGAGATCCCTAAACTGTATTTTTAAACAATATACTGCACGGCCGTACCCAGTTTTTTTTCGGATGGGGTTTTGCCAAAAAAAATTAGGGGGGGGGGGTTACACAAAAAAAACTAAAAAAACACACACAATTTGTTTATATGTTTTTGTTAAATTTTTACGAGTCAGAAAAACATTTTTTAGGGGGGGGGGTTCAAACCGGGTAAACCCCCCCCTAGATAAGGCCCTGCTATACTGCATCGATTAACTCAATCTGTTTCTCTGTCTCTAATTTGATTCTCAATGTAAATTATAGATATAATTCTTCCTAACGAAGAAACTGTTGAGCCGTTTCTGTTTTTTTTTTTTTTTTCAAGATCAGTTGTGTCTTCCTTCTCCCTTTTAGAAATAGTTAGTAGGCTAAACAGAACTTTTGACATCAAAATTCCCGATTGGATTTTACTAATGCACTGATTTAGCAACTGCTAATTTGAGCTAAGCAGATTCTTCGTAGAATTTTCTGATTGGCTGAAAAACTCTATGAAAAGTGATGATTGGATCAATAGAGTGTTAGCTGAATCTTGGTGTTAGTAAATCCTGATTATGAATGGGCCTTATATTTTTGACTTGATAGTCATCTTGTCGATAATCAGCAGTCACGTAGGTTCGTGAAAATGAGTTAGCAAAATTTACTAATTAAATTTGCCTGCAGTTTCCGTCTGCAAAAATTCCAATATTAACAATCTTTTATTCCCAAACAATACTACACCTTAGAATAAAAGTTAGATTTTCGTAGGTTGTTTGATGCCTTGTATTTTATTTTTTTATTTTTTTTCGATTTTGCGCCTTTTTTTAAAACTTGAAAACCGCAGGTATTTTTCGAATAAGTTTCCACTTGATCAATTCATAAAATCAGATGCCACATTCACTGTTGCTGGTGCTTAATTTAGCAAATATTCTTCTTTTCGCTAAAATTTCATTCCCCTTCCATAAATATTCAGAAAAATGGAATTATTTTTTTTATGGTATTAATCTGTTGAGCCTCCTAATGTAGCTTTACCTTTCAGGTTTGTGATGAGCCTCCTGATTATGAATCTGGTAGCAACTTGTATATTCCTACCATTAGTTTTTCTTGACAACGTTGCCAAACATCCTGAAGAATCAGAAGATTTTAGCGCCAGCATTGCCATGTGCTCAGTGGGGCAGTTTTTTGCTTCTTTTGTTAGCACTGGAAGTATGGTTGCAGCTTTACTAATTGGCCTTGATCAGTATTTTGCTGTAATGGACCCCTTGCACTACCATTCAAAGATAACGAAGGCAAGAGCTTATGCAATGCTAGTTGGCAAGTGGGTGGTAAGCGCTGTGCTTGCTGGATTTGCAGTCCCTGACCTTACTGGAAAGGAGATGTGGAAAGGTTGTGCAGATATTTATGACAATATTGACATTGTGTCCTTTCAAGATGTAACTTTTAGCTCTTTAACTGTGGTATTTTTGGGCGTATCTGTGCTTCTGTTTGTTGTGCCCTTGCTAGTTCTTGTTTGGGTATACATGAGGATATATAACGCTGCACACAAAAACAGTCAAAGAACTCGACGTAACAGTTTGTCGTTTAGTACAAATGAATTAGTCAAGCTTGGCACTGCAACACCGTTAATGGGTAATGGACAAAGACCCCTATCTAGAGCCAATTCAACAATTCTTACGCAACAAGACGTTAGTGCTGCTAGTGTGAGTAGTGCAAAATTATCAAGGTCTCCATCACTTCGCTCAACTTCAAGCCAATTAGTACATAATTTAAGGTACAGAATTTCAAACGCCAGTCTCTTCTTATATCGAGAAGAGGCAAGAGCTGTACGCATCAGCGTATCTGTGATTGTGACACTATTATTATGCTTACTGCCTTATCACGTGTCTCTAGTTTTGAACCTTTTGCCAAACATACAAGTGCCACAATATGTAAATTCGTGTTCCTTTATAGCAATTTTGTGTAATTCGTTATTATCCCCTTTTCTTTATGCCTACCGATCGCGTAGGCTTCAAAAAGAATTGAGAAGGCTTTTTGGCTTGTCACCGCACTCTTCCAGCAGCAAAAAGCGAAGGCATCGCACTGTTCGACGCGTGGTGCCTGCTGCTCTATCTGACCCAGCAGATGAGAAGAAGAAAGACGTAAATGCAAATAGACCAATAGAGATGAAGGAAATAACAAACGGTATCGTGATAACGGTGACGGAAGATTCTCGAGGCTCCTTTTCGAGTGGCACAACCTTTCCGAGTAGCTCCATGGGTGATAGTGATGTCAGCCTTTAAGTAATATATTTATGTAAGACACTAATCAATGCCCACCGTTAGTACGTGCCTTAGGAATTGGTCACTATCACGGCATCTCACTTTAGTCATTTTTTTTTGTTATTTAAATACAATTATTAAAGAGTAGGACTGATTGAGATGATCGATATCTAATTTCGTTCTTCGATCAGTCACCATCAAACCGATTGGGCTAATCTGATATTCTCGATAATGCACATTTTCAGGAATAATATAATGTTTGCAATAATACTTATTATCAGCCGATGCAACTTTTTTAATTTTTTTTTTCTGCAGGTATAAAATATTGAAGAACATTGACCTAGAATATTATTCTTCATGTCTAATTTTTCGGAGCATTCTATCTTTTATTTCATTATTTGTCTTATCCATCATATCAAAAATTTAATTATTTGGCATAAAGTTCAATTTGAACTTAGATGAAATAAAAGCTTAAATGTTATATCTATTTAACTTAAATGAGTTAAAAATTTTAATTAAATTTCAATTTAATTAAAAATTTGATTAATGTCATTAAATTAAACGTTTAATTGAAGCTATTAAAAGATACGTTTAATTAAATATAAAAGAAACTCTTGATTTTAATAACAGTTAATAGGACCATGACAAAGAATTGCTTTTTTAGCATTTATATAATTCAAGGAAACGCTTGTCTAATTTCACCATCACCCTTTTTATCTGACGTTTTCATACTTTTAAAATGATTGCCAAAAACCGTTTCCTAAGTAGTTTCTAAAGGAAGAATCACAACAAAATGTACCTCAGGAGGATCAAAGCCTGACATATATTTCTCTGCTGATCCTCCTTTTGAGAACAGCTTAAGTCCCGCTCACAATAGATTTTACTAGTACTAAGATTTAGCTATCACAAATTTGAGCCAATCATAATTTTCATAATACTTTCTGATTTGCTGAAAATTTTTATGAAAAATTCTGATTAATTCAAATTAATGCGAAGTAAGTCTCGGTATTAGTAAAATCTCATTGTGAATGGGCCTTTACCGAGCGGTTTTGGCAAGTATTTCAAGAGTTTGAAATTATCAGATACGACTTTTAGGCGTGCCAGCGATGATCAAGGGCGTACCCAGGATTTTGTTCCGGGGAGTAGGGTTTATTTGTTTCCAGAGGAGGGTCTACAGAGAAAAAACTTTACAAAACGCATCAAAAATAATTTATAGGCATTTTACTTCTTTTCTATGAGTCGGACTAAATTTTCGGGGGAGGATGTTAAGCCCGGCATCACCCCCTAGATATAGCCTTTGCCATGAAATATTAAAGAGCTGTGTCATTCATCGTTTTAATAAACTTCATCACCATTGAAAAATAAGGAGTCAGCACTGTTTGTACAGTTGAAAATAAAGCCTTGATTTAACTATCTCTCTATGCAAGAAAGCGGCAAATAAACGCCAAGGTGTAGTTGCATCCATGCAACTACACAATTGGTTATTAATAAAGTGCTGAGCTTTAAAGGGATATAAATAGTGAATAGAAAGTGATCCACTGATAACTGCAACCATTTTTCAAAGTTACGGGACAAGTTATAACCCTTTTCTACTTTGAGGTACATAGGTGATAATTATGTAACCTTAGTGGCGTTTTAATCACCGGAATCCCTCGGCCTGCAAGCTCTAAGCCGGAATCAGTGTTTAACATCAGAAACCGTAAGCATTTTGCATTGTTAGGTGTTTGGTATCTGATGGTTTAATCACCACATAATAAAGTTTTATAGTAAAATTTGCAAAATTTAAATTTATAGTAAAATTTGCACATAGTAAAATTTGCAAGTAACTTGAAATCTAACGATGCAAAAACACAAGACTAATCTGGTTGTCGTTCCAGATAATATATAAAACCAGTTAAGAACAGTATATTTGCAAGGTAGGCATAGGGTTCTGGTGATGAATAAAAAGCCCCTTCTGTGTCTTCTTTGAATGTTATGGCAAGTTGCCAAATGTGTTGTTTCTTTCTATGTTCTAGCTATATTAAGGACTAAGCGAATATTTAGTTCTTTTTTTTTTGCGATTGGAAACGACCCATGAAAACTTATCTCCGTGTAATGCCTTGATTGCAAAGGAGGCCCTAGACGGTCAATCATTTTGAACCAAATTTTTCGTCAATTGATTAACGTGTGCTTCAATCAACCTTCAATGAACCCTTCAATCTCGACCAAAGCTAATGTAACACGCCGCTTTTGATCAAAATGATTGAGTCATTCAAACTTTCTATCAATCAACTTCAAGGCTTGACTCGAGCGTCAAACAGGTTCCTAAACAGTCAATCATGCTTGAGTCAGTCGATTGACAGAAGCTTTTGATCAAAATGATTGACCGTCTAGGGCTTCCTTAAGGATTTTAGACTTGAGTTGCTATAATTTTCAGATCATATTATTTTCGGTTTTGATAAAGGTACCCCCTCCCCTACCATAAACAATTTATATAATAATTTATGATGCCTGTTTATGATGCGTCAATTCAATTTGAATGTTAAAACGTTCGATTGCATTGCATGGGTGTTTTTGATGTTTCCCCTGATGAAATCACTTGGTCCTTGATAGCTCGAATGTTCCTCGGAACTCATCAGACAAAAGCAAAAGGCTATGGCCAATTTATCTCATTCTTAAGATTGACGTGATATATCAGGGAGCAAAAATGGGCAATCCCCATACCCCAGCTTGTTTTTAATGACTTTGAAGATACCTTTTTTTTTGTTTTTCAAAGGCCTGTACCGTGTTTCCATCCTTTAATACTCCCCCTCTTCCACCTAAGAATGGTCACATCAATGTAAAGGGGCGGGGCCAAAAAATCTTTGGGATAAATGTCCCCTCTGATCGACACCACTGTCTCTATGTTCAGTTCTTTTTTAATATATATATATATATATATATATATATATATATATATATATATATATATATATATATATATATATATATATATATATATATATATATATATATATATATATATATATATATATATATATATATATATATATATATATATATATATATATATATATATATATATATATGCATATATGTTTTACAGTGCGATCTCATTTAATAAATATAAACTATAAACGCATGATCTTATTTGTCAAGTGAATATATCAGTGTTGTACGTTTTGAAAAACTAACAGTATTGTAAAATTTTTACAAGCCAATTCCACTTAATTTTTGGTCTCAGAAAAAAAAGCTGTTCGAGTTATACTGTTTATGCCCTAGATTTGATAACCTTAACGCCATACTTCGTATAAATAATTGTCTTTTAATTCCAAAAAGAGAACCCATTTACGGAAAACTCATCTATTTGTGTGTGTTAATACATAAAAGGTGTTGACCAAAAATTAGCGTAGCCACCTCAAACGGTAGAGCAATTTTATGGTAACTGGTTCGAGTCCGGTTATAGATTTTTGTTGAACGCTTGCAAATGAACAAGAATTCAATTAAAATGTGTGTGGGGGGGGGGGAGTATTTTCTCTTCGCAAATGAATATTTCCGAAGTTATGGCTTTATAAGTCTGCCCTTTTTTGTCTCAAGGCTGGGGATCAAAGTTTAAACTTAAGTGCAGTTTTGTACATGGGGGGGGGTACAATTTTTCTCTGATATACTCAAAATACTATACATTACGTTTTTTTTTTATGCCTATCTTCCATCAGGCTTTGCTCTAATAAATGATAGAAAAGTAAAGCTATTGTTTTTGAAAAGCGATTAAACTGATGGTGAATTTTTATTAGGAAATTTTCTTCCTATGGGCTTTTAGTTGCCTAACATGGAAGCTCAATTTTAAAAGCTCTTATTGTTATTGTTTATTTTTAATTTAATTAAAACAATTGAAGTCTTGATTAGATGTCTGATAAATGAAATGAAAATATACAGATACATAAATAAAGAATAGAATTTTAATTAAAACAATGAAAAATTAAAACACTTTATACCCACTACCTGTTAATTCGTCTGTGAATTTTCCTTTTATTTGTAATTAGAGAAGCTTTTTGATCTAAAACTTATTTATATAAATAAGAGCCATTAAATATTTAATATTTAATGCTCTCAGTTGATTATTTTAACAATATATTAGAATATTTCATCAGGCCAATCGATTTTTCCCTGGCGTTTTGCAAAAAGGGTCCAAGTCCACTTCCTGATTTTACATGAGAGAAAAACGGAAATAAAAACGCAAAGTGAAAAAAACTTTTCTCACAGATCAGAATTTAAGAAACTTGAAAAGTTTAAAGACAAGTCCCCAGTCAAGTATTGATTAGAATTGGCTGGAAATGTGGAAATTTCTGAATTGTTCTTTACTTAGAAGATAAGGGACTTACTCTCTTTTTACGCCCTTATGAACCAATTTATAACTCGGTCAGAATTATAGGTAAGCCAATTTTGAATAAACCAGTCGATAGATCTCATCGAGTTCTTTTGAACTATATTCCTTAATCATTTTCGGAAAAATGTGGACTTAGGTCATTTTTGCAAAATGCCACAGTTTTGTTTTCTATGTTTTCTATCATAGAGAGTTTATATAATTTTGATTATATTTGGACAACGCTGTGTCACTTGTTGTGCCACAAATGGCACCTTTGTTCTGCCACTTGCAGCTACCTGCACAAAGAGTTTTTTTTTTTTTTTTTTTTTTTTTGTGTTTGTTTTTTTATTGCCAATTGATGTTGATTAAGCAAAAGGAGTCCAAAGGGTCTAGTGTGGAAAATGTTATATCTCAACTTGTTCATTATTTTTGTGAATAAAATGTTAAACTATTGATCGCTTGTGTTCAGATCTTCTTTTGTCTTGGTTATAAGATTGCTTAAATTACAATGTGAGGACCGTCAAATTAGCTGAGGGAATTCCAACAGTAACATATTACACAATTTAAGTTCTACAAGAGACTGAAAAAAAAACCCTCAAGAATGTGTTTTGTGCTGATCGACAAGAACAACTGTTCATTTTTCCCAAGTTGTAGTTGTTTGAAAAGATTTATTTTAACACGGGGTAAATTGCCTCCCCCCCTCCCTCATTGAAGAAGGGAACATGTTTAACATTTTTAAGGTGCTTTACTTTATTATAATTCCCCTTACCTATTTGAAAGGTTTTAAACGGCAGCAACAATAAAAATCTACATTAAATTAAAGTAAAAATATAAATTGAGATGATCGGAAAGCTGAAATTATCAAAGACATCTTCAAATCCCGCCTTCCCCCTAGACCTATTTTAAAAACTGCCATTTCTAAGACTTTTTGGTTATTTGCTTCAAAATTATGAAGTTTTTAGGACAGTACCACATTTTAGCCAGTGTTGCTACGCTGAACCACAAAAATGAATCAACGAAACTAAAACTGCGGTCTTCTAAGATTTTTCTTCTGTTTTTTTTTTTTCAAAATTAAAATTTTTTAGGCTTGTATCAAAACTTTGTGAGTGTTGCCATGCTTACCCATAAAAATAAACACGTAAGACTAATTAGTAGAATGTGATAAAGCTTTTCGTCCCAAAAATTCACACATTAGCAATCTTTTAATTGCCAGACAACTGCACACTCAAAGGAAAGCTGTTAGGTACCGTATGTTTTAGCCCCTTTTTTGTTATTTTTTACCAAAGTTCTTTTTTCCATGTTCCTAATGGAAAAATTATAATATTCTGGGCTTAGACATGTAGTTCTTCATTTTTGAAACCGGAAAACACTTCAATTAAGGTACAAAGGATAGTGACAATAAAATTTGATTGTTTGTCTTGGTTAACTGGAGACTTACGCAACCATAGTTGGATCTAAGATAATAGCAGAAACTGGGAATTCAATTTTTAATGACAAAGATTCCAATTGCAGTTGTAATTAATTTTTGCGGTTTTTAAACACAAAGGAAAGTGGGTGAAAAAATCAGCGAAAAATGAGCTAAAAACTTACAGTACTAAACCGCTTAAGCAGCCTGACTTAAAGCAACATTAAAACAGCCTATATTATTTTGTGTTCGTTCTGCAAATATCATGAAGAAAGAATCATGTAGATAACTATTAACAGTAATATATTTATGGATAAATGTTGAGCAAACTAGAGGTATTATTTTGTCAAGAATTTTACACCAATCCATACAGACTAAAACCCTGAAAAAATATTGTGCTCATCATCCGGGACTTAAAAGTATTTCAGCAATTATAAATATTTGAGAATATTGATATTCTGTAGCATTTGTGTATAGTAGTTTACCTGTGATGTTTTGTCGCGCTTGCTTCCGGAAACTTGACTTATTTGACTTACGACTCTGCTGCATGATATGTGGCGTAGAAAGTTCTCCAAATGGACCGAAGGTTGTTCTTCCATCCGAAGGAGATGCCGAAACCATCTGAAAGTTCACTGGGTAACTTATGTTGAGAATGGAACTTACTGAGTAAGGACAAGGAGCCTTTCAAACAAGGAGTTGTTTCGTCTGGCAGGCATCTATCGTGCTCAAGACTGCGGGTTGCAGGGGACATGTCTCAGCCACGTAGAGCAGGACTGAGCACAAAGATGAATTATATATGCGTATCTTCGTGCACCTTCGAATATGGGGTAATCTTCAGATAGGTCTTCCGAGGCTTTTCATTTCAATTGATTTTGGCGGAGGGTTGCATGCCCAACTAACCCTAGGCCTAGGATTTGATTAGACCTAGGAGAATACTGAATTCCTTGGAATGGGCTCCATCCACCTTACGAGGTTGAGGCCACGCCTATTAAGGAGCGCTTGGTGAGGGAAAATCCCGTATCCAGAGGTCAGCAGATGAAATCTGCCTCATCCCAGACAAACTACACTCACCTCGTCTAGAGAACGTTGTTCATAAATATGGATCCTACGCCTTGCTGCAGCTGTCCTCCTACAGAGGATCCTCCCATAATAATTTTCTTCTTCACCATGCAATTTAACTCATTGCTGGGAGAAGGTTTGTAACTCACGGGACGTGTCCTCAATATGGTGGGCCCTGCTGAGTCTACATCCAAGTGGTCTTCTACCTCCTCTGCCTGTATTTACAGACCCAGGCCAAGAGTACTTCAGCTTCTATTATGGACCCCAAGGGACTAGGTCCTCGCCTTGGTCTGCGCCTCCTTCAATTGAGCTACCCAGCATATCTGTTGGACGTTTCCCTATCCACCAACTGGGGACGCGCTGAGTGGCCTATTCTGGAAGCGGAAATTAATTTCAAAATTATTTATTTGACCTTTTTGAAGTTTCAAAAAACTGAAAGTATTAGCTGAAAATTTAGCTTAAAACTTCCTGGAGGGGGTATCTACTTTCTCCCACCTGGTGTATATCTCCGAACGTCACGTATGCCGCACAGGTCCCCCCAGCTTGGCTCAGTTCCTGCTACGCGTGGCATAGTCTCCGCTACACTAGCACGCGTCATCTGGTGTATGTGATTTCTGAAAGTAGGCACTCCCTGAAATTTCCTATAAATAGAAAACAAACATTTTACTTTTTTATGTTCTATCGATTAATGCATAAATTTCAAACAAAATAATGCCCCAAATTGACTCAAAATTACCAATTTTTTCGCCTATATAAAATATAACCATACATGAACATGTAACGAAGTTGATTACGTGCTAGAGCGTAGAAAACTTTCCCGTAAATTTAGAATAAAACATGTGGGGACCATTGACTTTCAAATATTCGTTACCACAGGATGCATGAGCCGCCGGTTGCAGAAGTGGCCCTCACATACCATGAAGTAGTGAAGAAAATATGCTACATGCGGCGAAACAAGTGGTGCTCCAATATATTCATAAAGCGATGGACTGGGGCAGCCCCTTTTTATTCTGTCAAATGGATTCAAAATACCACTGTTTTTCGACGTTTATTTTGTTAGTTATTAAACCCGTTTTGTATGGAAAATTTTCCAATTCCTTAAAATTAATAGTCCCTGAAGGGAAGTGTCACTAGAAAATAGACTTGGTCAATTTGGCTTCTGAAAGACTCAAAGTTAAAGCTCTAGATGATGTGAATGGGGAATTAGAAATTTCCAGGAGAGAATTAGCTCCAGGTTTGCTTATTTGAAATTTGTGAAATATCAAAAGGCTGAAACCATCTGAAAGTATCAACTGAACATTCCTCTTTAAATTTGCGAACAGAAACATATTACTAACTGTTGTTGAAACAAAAGACTCCAACTTGTATAAGCTGGCAGAAACTATTACAGTTTTGCACGCAAACTGGAACAGTTTTCTTAGCAGCTTTGCACACCTAATCAGTTTGAAACTTGTACAGGAAAGTTACTTTCCATAGACTACTACTAACAACACACCGCAGCACCAAGCCGCTTGAGGCCAACAGAGCTACGCACGCTCTTTCTTCATCCAATATATTCAAAGCCTCCCTTTTTAATCCCTCCCAGGAAGTTCCCATTAAAAATTGGAGCTGCGGGGGTTCGAACCTTAGGCCTTTCACATGCAAAGCGAATTTCCGTAGACGGATTTCTTTTCAAGAATTGTCGCTGAGAGAAGCAGCTGCAGCTAGTTCGAGAAGGGGGAGGGGGGCAAAGCTATACACACTCTAATTGATAAAAGTTTTTTTGAAAGGGCAAAAAACTGGCACCCTCAAGCAGCTTTATAAACCTAATCCGGTCAAGCAGCTTTATAAACCTAAATCCTAAAAGCATAGGGAAACATAATTAGTTGGTTTATTTGTACTAGTTTTATTAATATATGTTAGATAGGCTGTGAAGTAATAATTTTTGTTCGTTTTAAGTTTCAACTTCGCTCTTTACTTCCCTCGGAAAAAACTTTGTTTTTTAAAATTAATCTTTGTTCGTTTTTTGATTAAAATTTAATGTAGAAACAACGTTGCCATGATCTTTTTTATTTATACGGAATAATGTATGTTCGTTTTAAGTTTTAATGGCAGTCCTAAGTTTCAGTTGAAAACCCATTTTAATGTAGTTTCTAATTGTCACCGATCTAGGAGAGATAAGACACCTATAGAAAATACTGAAAACAACCTTGACAGCTACGAAAAACTTTCAGTCTATAACATGACGTTCATCATCCATACTTCACAAAACAATATATGTTTTTCAGGAACGTTTGTTTTTCGATGAACAAAAAACGGTTTTTACTCGGCCGACTTCCCCTGAAAAAGCCATAATGAAGACAGGGCTTTTGTAAATCACCTACTGACTAGCAGAAACTAGAAGCCTACTGTAACAAAAGAGAGCTGTTTAAGGGCTCATTTAACAGCTTATATTTATACCTAATCGCTTTTTATAAATTTGACTTGATAGCACATTCCCATAAAGTGCCCTTTTGGTTGTTTCTCCAATTTTTTTTTAATGAAAAAAGTATCTTTTCCAAGGAAATGACCAACAAAATGTGTTTTTCGAAACCTAGACAGGAGCAAAAAACTAATAGGGCAAGAACGTCCTATTCCCTCAATTATCGCCTTTAGAACTAGGACACAGGCTTCATTGTAGAGTGAATTTTAAAGGTTTAATTTAAAATTGTTGATCATTTAAGCTTAGTTTTTGGTAGATTTTCAGTTGAAAAGTTTTTAGTGTTAGTTAATTTTTTTTTGCAATAATCTTTTACTTTTGAGATGAGTAGGCGATTTATAAAAATTACTAAGAGGGTCTGGAGGGGGAGTATATGTGAAGGATATAATAAACCTCCAGTTAGTGGCTTTGGACCATAATTATTCCAATGGTACCGTTTTATGCTTCCAAACTCTTCCAATTAAGAAGTGGTACCAAAAGTGCCGTTTTTAGTACTATATGGCACTTTTGGAATGTAAAATTGATAAAAAGCACGTAGATATGAAAAATAGGTTTAAAATGAGCGATTAAGCATCTCTCTATGATGTTTTGGTAGCACGCTAGGCCTGTTGAAAAAAATAGAAAAAAAACGGGAGACAGATCAGTGGTACCAATGAAAAAAGTGATTTTCCTTTTTGTTCAAGGAGGGGGACTGTAATTTCCCTGTACAAGGTTTTCTATCTTGCTGATTCCAATGGTACACTTTTTATTTTGATCTGACGCCATTTTCAAGGGGTTTAATTGTCATAAATTTCTTTTTGCAATAAACTTTTTCTTTACAGAAACTAACAAACAATGTATTTAAAAAAAGCAATAGTAAAAGTTAAAAGATAATTTTTGTACATAAATTCCTGCGTGTTCATTTTGCAGACAAGAAAGCTCAGCTTATTTCAAAGTAAAAATATATTTCCTTATACCTTAAAGTACGTAGATATGAGAAATAGCTTTTGAATGAGCTATTAAGAATCTCTTTATGATGTTCTGGTAGCCCGCTAGACCTGTTGAAAAAAAAAACAAAAAAAAACAGGAGACAGATCAGTGCTACCGATGAAAAAAAGATTTTCTTTGTTGTTCAGGGAGGGGGACTGCAACTTCCCTGCACAAGGTTTTGATCACATTGATTCCAATGGTGCACTTTTCATTTTGATCTGACGCCATTTTCGAGGGGCGTGAGTTTTTTTTCGAAATCACCATAAAATTCTTTTCGAAATAAACTTTTACTTTTAAGACGAACCAAAATAATAGTTACGTTCCTGAGTCAGTGTCAGATGAAATTTTTTTCACTAGGCAGTTTTTTTCAAAACATGTTTTTTAACTTTTGGTTAGTATGGGCTGTGGTTCGCTCTCTACCCGGTTGCAGCTGCTGCTGCAACCATGATAACTTGCCGGGACATGCTGTAAAAAATGAGCCTTGAAAATGACTGAAAAAAATCAACAGCGGATACCGATATTCCCAATACGATACATGCGATACCAATACGTACGATACCGATACTTGCGATATCGATACGCCCGATACCACACACAGCCCTTCCCCCGGGACTATGGAGGGCCATATCATCATCAAACCAATAGATATTGGACCTTGAACTATGTTAAACAAAATGGCTATCTTAAAAATTTTATAGGACTAGTTGTGGGGGAGGGGGCCTGTAGGGAGGGGGGCTATTTGCCCTCCAATCTTTTTGATCACTTAAAAAAGGGCACTTACAAATTTAATTCCCTTTCGAATGAGATATTATACACCTCTCTATGATGCTCTGGCCACCCCCTAGCCCTTCTAGAAAAAAAAAGAAAAAGGTAGACAGATCAGTGCTACCCATGCAAAAAATTCATTTTCCTTAGTGTTCAAGGTGGGGGACTGTAATTATCCTACAAAAGGTTTTGGACCATGCTGATTCCAATGGTGCACTTTTTATTTATATTTGACGCCATTTTCAAGGGGTTTCAGCAAGGCCGTATCCAGGGGGTTACCCGGTTTGAACCCCCCCCCCCCCGAAATTTTTGACCAAGTCAAAAAAAAGTCGAAAATTAGTAAAACCTAGGTAAAAATAAAAAAATTAGTCGAAAAGAGTCAAAAATTAGTACCCCCCCCCCCCCCGAAAAAAAATCTTGGATCCGCCGTTGGGTTTCAGGCTCTTTTTCGAAATCACCATAAATTTCTTTTAGCAATAAGCTTTTACTTCTAAGATTAGCCGAAACAATAGTTACCATTCCTGATTCAGTGTTAGATGACAATTTTTTCTTACTAGACAGTGTTTTTGAAAACACGTTTTTCAGCTTTTGATTACTATAGGCTGTGGTTCGCTCTTTAGTAGGTTGCAGCTGCAGCTGCAACCATGATGAACAAATGAACTCCAATTGATATTTGATCTCATAATTACCCGGAAACCTTCAACTGCTTCAACACATCCTTGGAATTTGTGTGTCAATTTTAGACGAACAAATGGGCCTGTTTTCCATAAGTCTCTGTTGTAGATTCCATAACTTTATTTCTAAAGTATTTTGTTTTCATCATACTTAGCTATATTTCATTAGGAATCCCCATAAATTTTCGAAATCACCATAAATTTCTTTTCGCAATAAGCTTTTACTTCTAAGATTAACCGAAACAATAGTTACCATTCCTGATTCAGTGTTAGATGGCAATGTTTTCTTACTAGACAGTGTTTTTGAAAACACGTTTTTCAGCTTTTGATTACTATGGGCTGTGGTTCGCTCTTTACTAGGTTGCAGCTGCCGCTGCAACCATGATGAACAAATGGACTCCAATTGATATTTGAGCTCATAATTACCCGGAAACCTTCAACTGCTTCAACACATCCTCGGAATTTGTGTGTCAATTTTAGACGAACAAGTGGGCCTGATTTCCATAAGTCTCTGTTGTAGATTCCATAAATTTATTTCTAAGGTATTTCATTTTCATCATACTTAGCTATATTTCATTAGGATTAACCTAACTTCTTCTTGAGTGGGGTGGCTATAAGAGATAAGTACCCAATTTACGCCTCGGTTGGCACACTTCCAACTCGCTTGGCAGACTTCATCCGGTGCACGTTATATCTGAAAATGGTTGCCTCTTCGTCTACATCTCAGTGTTGCCAACTCTGAAAAAAATTGTACAGGTTTTTCAACTAAAATAGTACCACAAAAGATTAATTTTTACCATATGAAGGGTAGGTTAAACTTTTCGGCCCTCCAAAGGTAAAAGTACGTATATGCACAATTTTTCACTTCTCGACTTAATGCCACCACCATACTAAAAAAAATGTGCTGAATCGAATGGTATATGTAAGAAGGCTCTAGTCCAAATATTAACGGAAATAGCATATGGATAAAGTACGTATCTGAAAAATTTCTGGGCGCATCCAAAGGTAAAAGTACGTATCTGTGTAGATACGTACTTTCACCCTTGGTACGTACTTTTGCCTTTGGCCGGCACATTAAAATGAGAAAGGAAACCAAAGGTCAAAGTACGTATATGTCATGATTCAGCACAATCATCATTGTTTGTTTACCAGAGCAGAGCTGAACAACCAGCAACTCTGAGCTATTAAAGAGTACTGGCATAGAATGTCAAGAGGCTTTCTAAATTTACAGAGAGCGTTGGTTATACAAAAGGAAAGAGATTTAAGGTAAGAAAATTTTGCTTCATGCTATTTTGGAACCTTTTCTCCAAGTAGGCCTAAACCCTCTGGTAAAACCCCATCTGTACTACCAGGTAGGTACAACAGACCCGCTACAACCAGTTTACACAGCTAGCTATGTAGCTGTCGAATTAGTACAGTAGAGCAGCGTCATACCAAATTACCAACCAACCACCTAAAGCCATTTTTTTAGTATTGCCTACAAACATGACTTACCTTTGAAATAAAATAAAAAACAAGGGATGCATCAAAATAACCCCTAGAACCTTCTCTGTCATCTGAGATAATCAGGGATTAGTTTGGTCAACTATTACAACATTGAGAAAAAATTGAGGGCCTCTAAATATTGCTTACCTTAGAAACAAAAAAAAATGTATCAAAATAGCCCTAGAACCCCCTCTTTCATCTGAGATAATCAAGGTTGATAACAAGTTCTTAGAATTCCAATTTTTCAGGACATTGGCATGTCAAGCAAGTACAAATGAGGCATCAACTTCAAATACCGACTTGCCATCTTCCAGTGAAGAGCAACGAGGAGCTAGTTCCTGTTCCCCCCCAGAAATCATCCAGATAAATCAAACAACAGACATATCACCCAATTTTTCTGGACATTCTCGATCAAGGGACACCACTGATGGAGAAGCTAAAACTAAGGCACAGTTAAAACACTTTGCTGATGAAGAATTCGAAAAAGAAGATTTAAGTAGAGGTGATAGTGATGAGTCTGATATTGACTGGGAGGACGTTGAAGGGACATTTGGGTCTTCTGATGATGAAAGGCAGACAACTTTGAAGAAGAGGAGAAAGCTCTTTTCAGATTTAGTTCCTCTTTCAGTCAGTAATGATCTTACATCAGATCATCCAGAGTACAATCTGATCCATTTTCCTACCGATCCTTTCCTGCCCTTGGAAGATTCGGCTTCGGATGCAGCAGCTTATGAGACCCAAGATGACCAGCTAAATTTGGACAATCAACCATCTAATGAAAGCAACAATGCTGTTTGTGAACCTGATTCCTCAGACCATGTCATGTGTGTAATTGACGCTGTAGCAGCAAGGTCTGTGGGACAAGATAGAGAAAATAGACGTGAAGAAAATGGTGGAGGAGAAGGAAGGTCTATTGTTGACCTTACTCCAAAACGAGTTCGCTCAGAAAAAGATAAATTTGAAAGAGATGTTAAGAAGTATCCATTTCCTGACGAACCTGGCTGTAAATCTAACAAATGTACAAACTCATGTTTGAAGTTTTCCAGTGTAGAATTCAGGAAAATTTATGACACATGTTGGAGCAAAGAATATAAATCAAGACAAATGTGGCTCGCTTCTTTGCTGACATTCCTACCAGTTAAAAGAAGGACTATTGCCCCAGAAGCTGCGTGTAGAAAAAAACTACAGTTAAGTACAGCCTTCCCAGAAATTCGAATGACGACCCCACACTTACCCCAAAAGTTGAAAACTTGCCAGTTTGCAAGTCTACATTCCTTGGTTGTCTAGGATTAGGCAAGAATGACAGAGTGATTTTTACAATCAAGTCAAAAATTGAAAGGGATGCTCTTGGGAATGAGCTCAAGGACGGAAGGGGCCATAAAGTGGCAGGGCCACCAAACAAAGTTGATCGAAGCCTTGTGATGCAGCACATTGAAAGCTTTCAGCCAGCAATTCCACACTATCGTCGAGCTCACGCTCCAAATGTTCGGTACCTTTCTCGTGATTTGAGCTACAAATTTATGGCAGAAGACTTTAATGAAAAATATCCAGCAAATAAAATCTGTGATGAGACATATAGGAAGATTCTTAATGGTATGAAAGTATCATTGTGCATGCCCCAAAGTGACAGCTGTGACATTTGCACACTATTAAAAGAGAAAGTAGGGGCTGCGAGAACTCCTGGTACAAATGGTGAGGCAACCGAGAAAGAGACTGAACTGTACAGAAAGCACATAGATCTTGTTGAACAGGTTTCAAAAGCATTTTCTGAAGATAAGCAGAAATACGAAAAAGATTCAACTAACATGTTGTTCACCGTGGACCTACAAAAAGTGTTATTGCTTCCCATCATGCACAACAGAAAGGAGGCCTTTTTTCTATCAAGACTCGTGTGTTTTAATGAGACGTTTGCCCCCGTTAAGGCCACCCAACAAAACCAGAACCTTTGCGTTGTTTGGAACGAATCTCGACAAGGACGTGATGCACCTGATATAGGTAGTGCCTTCCACAAGGTCTTAAAGATGAATAGGGATATCTTGCACTTCATTTTTTATACTGACAATTGCTGTGCCCAGAACAAAAATTGGACAATTTTTAGTGAATTTGTACTGATAGTCAACAGTGAAGGAGGACCTGAAACGATTCGTATCAAGTATCTAGTGAAAGGCCATACGCACATGGGGGCTGACTCCATACACGGATCGATTGAGTCTCGAATTCGAAAAAGGGATGTTCTTGACTTTGAGGATTTGTGCGACACCATAGAAAAAGTAGAAAATTCACGAAAGCCGTGAAAATGGACATAGAAGACTTTTGCCAGTGGAAAAGCTTAAAAGCTCCTGGCATCGTCATGAAGAACTTGGGCGTGACCATTGATGAGTTCAGTGAGGTCTGTTTTAAGAAGGGAAAAACAGAACTGTTCTATAAAACTAGCCCTGAGGGTGAAGAAAAGAGTCTAAGTTTTGTGCCAAAAAAGCTGGTTAGTACAATCAAAGAGGCAAAGTATCCTTTGCCAGATCCGATTCTTGGCGCAAGGGGGTAAAGCCAGAAAAGAAAAAGGCCATCTTAGAAAAACTTGTACCTTTTATGAATGAGAATCGCCGTACATTTTGGCGCACTATGCCTTCATCAACAGCTTCTGTCGATTTGCTGAAGCACGGCTGTGTTTCTTAGCTGCCTGCAGTATTTCAGTGATTTATTTTTATTTTTTTTATTTTTTAACTTCTAATTATTTGAATAAAAAAATGACTTGTTGTACATGCTTCATACGTGGTTTTACCTTCGGTATACGTCATAGATACGGGGTTTTGGGCAGAGTAAAAGTGCGTTTTATGTTTTATACAGACTATTACCTTTGGGACTTCATTCGAATTCGAGTCTCGAGTCAAAGGTAAAAGTACGTATATGTCATATACGCACTTTTACCTTTTGAGAGCGCCTCTTTATATGAGTAACGGTCCAATGGTAAAAGTACGTATCTACTGTTTCAGGCTTCGGGGCAGTAATAATAGAAAATTTTACTTAAAAATATGAAATCCCCATATTTGTTTACCTATTTAACTAATTTCCAGAATTAGACAGTGTCCAGTTTCACCGTAAACCGTATTTGAAGCTCTCAAAAGTACTCAAACTTTGAGCCGTGATTTATCGAAATAATGAAAAGTGTAGATACGTACTTTTACCTTTGGAGGGCCGTTTTGCGGCAACAAGAAGAAAATTTTCGACTAACTAAAACTTGAATAAATATTCGAATCAGAAAGGAGCAAGTAAATCCGAAGTATACTGGAAAATTTGATTGTACCAAAAATATCCAAATGTACCTTATTATATCAGGGCCTCCAAATTACGCGTTGGCAATACTGCTGCTGCTTAGTTTAAAAACGCGGTACTTGTCAGCAATGGAAATACATTCAAAAATTACGCTTAGGTTACATATCAGAAAACCCGTTTCATAGCTACAGAAACAAGTGGAGGATGATATAATGCGTTAGACACAGACAGAATGCATTGGACTTATATCATTTGGGCTATATATTTGCACATTGGGGGGGGTATAGGTTATGTTAGGTTGGGTTAGGTGTCCATAATTTGGTTTCTAAAGTATTACTTTATCATCATGTTTTGTTATATTTCATTAGGATTAACCTGACTTCACTTCTTGGATATGTTTCCAATTACCAACAAGTACCAAAAATCATTTTCCGTTTTCAAGAGAAAAATATCGCAACATTATGGTTAAATTTTCTGTAACCAGCAAACTGAAATATTCTGTATAAGAATCATAGTTTTGATATTCTATCGACTAGTGCATAATTTCGGACAGAAATGGCCCAATCATGCTCAAGCTCACCCATTTGGCTCACTGGATTGACCTGACCACATTTCTCAGTTTAAACCTTTTCCATTTCCGAGAAAAAAAAATCGTCATAAGTATAAAAAAAATCGGACATATAACTTGCCATACAGGTTATGTTTTAAAATTAGAGTTACATAGGGTATTCACCTCATTTTCTCACGACACGCAGTCTGAAAATCATTGAAAAATCAAGGCCAACAATATACCCTCACTTTCGTCAAAATTCACCCGCTAACACACACACCAAATATGGTTAGGATATTATCGTTTTTCTCATAAGGCGATGGGAAATTAGAATTAAGAAAAACTTTATTTGTGATGAAATTGCCTTTTGAAAAAACTTGTTTTGTGACAGGTTTATAGTGAGAACCTACGGGATATATAACTATATCTTTCATTTTAAGCTCTGTTTCGTTTTTTCGGATTATTTTCAACGAGATGAGCTGCTTTTCGGCTGTCAGATTGATATACGTTTAAGCCTTTAGCGTTCAACATGAAAGGGTATAGCAATAGTTTTAAGCTCTATCAAATATTCAAGTCACTTTAGTTGCTCAACTATCATCGTTTTTATCGGCACTTAGTCAAACGTAGAAATAATGGAAGAAATGCTATGGTGATTCTTCAGCCACGACTCGTCAAAATGTCAAACTAGTTATAATAGCGAAATGAATACAGCTCTTGTAGTTTTTTTTTATTTGAGAGAGCTTTAGAAAGGTTTTCAAAATATGGTTGGATTGTGAGATGCTAATCGGACATAAGAAATATATATCAATTTCTACAATGAATAAATAAAAATTGTACATGTTGTTTATATTAGGTCTATTCATTTTCATAGGCAGGGCAATAGTGCTGCCTAAGTAAAGAGCGATGTGGGCACAATGTATATATTTTCTTTTCTTTATACCAGGGCACTTCGCATCGGATGAGTTGTCTTAGAAACTTCGGAAAGGGCGTATTCGATTGGAGATTGAAAGGGCTATTGTCCTTTCAATAGTCAAAAGTGAATGAAGGGTGACTAACCCCCCTCCCACGCCCACCATTTCCCCAGACTCATTCAATCTAAATTTTTGGATAGCCATTATATTCAACTTAGTTGAAAGTTCTGGAAATTCGGTCTTAGAGGATGACAACCACCCTAACAGACCTTAAGGTAAGGGTTGTAATTTATGCCCTGGGGACATTTAAGGTTTGTATAGAAAGGGTGATCGTTTAAACTTCGAAGGGGGCTCATTGGATTGGTAATCAGAAGTTCTAGTGCCCTCTTTAAGATTAAGAGTGATTAGAGGGTGTAAAACCTCTAATCACTCCCTCCCTCCCCCCCAACACCTTGTATTTTCCCGAAATGCATCTGATAGAAATTTTGAGATGGCCATTTGTTGTGGCAGAAACTTCTAAAAAGGCTCATTCAATCGGAGACTGAAGGGGCTATTGCCCCTTTTAATAGCCGAAATTGACTAGAGGGAAATTAACCCCCCCCCCTACCACGGTCACCAATTTTCCAAACACATCCAATCAAAATTTTGAGATAGCCATTTTGTAATCAGAAGTTCTAGTACCCTTTTAAAGATTCAAAGTGATCAGAGGGTGCCCTCCCCCCTAACTCGTATTTTCTTGAAATGCATCTGATAGAAATCTTGAGAGGGTCATTTGTTGTCGTAGAACAAAACATTTATCCAAAGATTTAGCTCAGACCACGTCTGAATCTATTTCCTCGTCATCCGATCCAGCATATTAGAGAACCCCGTTGTTGAGGTTTCGAGCTCCTATCTACAAAGATGTGGTATTTTGTATTTTATATAGAAAGAAAAACCCTAAATGTGTGTTGATTTTCTTTTTTCTTAAAGAATTAATTTTGACAGCAATACTGCCCAAATCAGTCGATAAAAATGGCCTGCCCTCTGGTGAAATCAATTGCTCCCTCCCGAGTATTTTGGCTAGTTACGACTCTGGTCACTAGCACCGTAATTCCCGGGGAAGTAATTACTCGTATATCACGGATGCGTGTTTGTTTGCTTGGTTTTTATGAAGTAATTTTAATACTAGCATGGCTCAAATCATTAGGCAAACATGGTGAGCTAATCAGTAAAATCCATCACCCCATGGCCTATCCCCAAAGATTTTGGATAAATCCCTTTTCGCTCCCTTCAGGATGCAAAAGGGATGCTTTTGTATCCCTTTTTAGGTTAATTACTATCAAGGCCGTACCCAGGATTTTTTTCGGAGGGGGTTTTACTCAAAAAAAAATTTCGGGGATAGGGGATTACACAAAAAAAACTCAAAAAACGCATACAAAATTTGTTTATATTAATTTTTTTACGTTTTTACGAGTCAGACAAACATTTCGGGGGGGGGGGTTCACACACCCTAACCCCCCCCCCCCTCCTTCTGGGTACGGCCTTGCTTACTGTGAAAAGAAAGAACAATAGCCTTTGTAGAGATTATTGTCATATATTTATTGTCTACTTAATCTGTTTTGAATAGATTTTGTCAAGATTCTTATGTACTCCAAAACTTCAAATTAAATTTTTAGTCGATTATAGCTCGAAGTATGCTTCGGTTATTCAGTAGTTCCGCTTTAACCTAAATGACCCCTGAAAAGCATAGACATCAAGCTTGAAATCCTTTGACTTTGAGAGCTTTTGCCGATGCAACCAAGTTCGAGAATTGAGATTTTTTTATTCCAATTCCGTGACCTTTTAAAGAAATACATGGTTGCACAAGTTTCCGCTTTACGAACTAAAACAATCAGATTTCATTTTCAGTGTGCTCGGTATTTCTGAAAAAAAATAATACATTTAATAAAAAAAATCAAAGAAAACCCAATGATGAAATTAGATGCAACAGTTTTGTGCTGAATAAAGATGATTCCAACATTTCTTTGAATTTTCCAAATTAAGATGTTCAGAAGTTCTTTCACAATCTATTGAGGTTGGGAAATACTTTGTAAGTGAATAGCAGGCAGGTTAAAACTTTTTTGCCAAAAACCCAGAAATTATCATCATTTTAACAGTTTCCAAGATTTGGTGAAAAAAAAATGCTAATATTTCCGAGAATTCAGTTCTAGTTAGTTTATATGGTCTGTTTTACGACAAAAAATCAGGAATCCTTAAATACGTGATTATACATTCTCCGTAATTTGTTCATCGAAAAATAATACCTGAGATGGATTGGAAAATTCAAAACTTGCTTCATCAAACAAAATATATAAGAGTGAAAAAAATACAAGAAATGTGTTTTATTTGTTTAAGTTATTAAAAAACGTTTATTTGTAAAGATATACAAGATACAAGATCCTCATATACAAGATCATCTAGTAGTAATTTTACTCTTAAACTCTCCAATTTTCAACTAACATAGATATTTATTGCAAAAATTAAGCAACAGGGGGGCAAGGTTACACAAAAAGAAAACCACCCAAACAAAATAAACACGCATACAAAATATATAAACAACGCATACAAAACAAAATAAAGTTTACCAAAATACGCGGATCTTACGTGTTATTAAATAAAAAAAAACAAGTTTTTTTTTAACTGAAAGTAAGGAGCGACATTAAAACTTAAGACGAACAGAAATTATTGGATATATGAAAGGGGCTGTCCCCTCCTCAACGCCCCGCTCTTTACGCTAAAGTTTTTTTTTATTATTTTAAAGATTAGAGTTGTGAGAAAAAGTCAAACTTTAGCGTAAAGAGCGGGGCGTTGAAGAGGGGACAGCCCCTTTTATATACCGAATAATTTCTGTTCGTTTTAAGTTTTAATGTGAGTAGACGGGCCTTCTTGACTCCAACGAGGACAATACCTCTTCGAATCACGATCCGGAAACTTTTTTTTAAAAATTCCGACGCCCACACCAAATAAGGGCATAGAGTCATTAGGGAGAATACGTGGCTAATGGGGTCAATGACCTCTTTTTCCAAGGTCGATTTATTTGATGTTTCTATGTGTAATAACTCCGGGGCGAATGTTGCACATGCGCATTCTAACGGGAACAATGTTATTGATCTGGGACTCGAGGGGGAAGTGAATTTCCGAGAACTTGTTTGCGTAATCAAAGTGTGTCAACAACAACAACAACGACCTTGACATTCGCTGAGAGCGTGCACTTACAACAACCTCGACCTTGGAACACCTGTGCAGTCGACTTGAATTCACCTATCGTGAATCAATAATTCCCCTTAGAAACAACAAATTAATTTCCCCTTCTTGACAGATCAATCAATCAATGACATCATCTGTCAGACTTTAAAAATTTCCGCCTAGAAACATTTCTCCAGGAATAGATCCATATCATTAATGTCTTCGCCTCGGGAACAGTTCTACTGGTCGAACTCCAAAAGATATTAATAACCAAAGGCCATGGAAACAATTAGGCAAGAAACATCTTAGCGATGAATTGTTTTAGCGCGCGAAATGGTTTCCTATTAATTTGAAATGCGTTAGCGCAGAGATGCCAATAACAAAGGAACACGCTGAATTTACATTTAGGGATTATTTGGGCGAAACCGTTTTAGACAGGTTATGGAACTATTTCGGTAAAACGGTTAGAGACATTTTAAAAGATGATTTTTGGAGATATTTTAGAAGAGAATTTGAGGGTGGTCGTTATAATACACAAGCTTCATTTGAACAGTGTTGTGAGGTCCTCTAACCCAACCCCAAAGGGCTCCGATCCCCCACCCCAACCCCGAAGGAAGCCCCCGATCCTCAAAGCCCCCCAAGCTCCCAAAGGCCCTCCACCGGTCCCCAAATGTCCCCCAGCCCCCCCAACTGCCCCCCCGGACACTCAAAGGTCCCCCAAGCTCCCAAAGGGCCACCGGCGCCCCCAAAGGCCCACCCCAGACCCTCAACGGCCATCCCCGGGCCCCCCAAAGGCCCATCGAAATCCCAAAAGACCAACAGGGTTCCAAAGGCCCTCCACCGGTCCCCAAATGTCCCCCAGGCTCCCAACTGGCCCCCGGACCCCCAAAGGCCCTCCCCTGGCCCCCAAAGGTCCACCGGGCTCCCAAAGGACCAATCGGTCCTCAAGTGCCCCCCAGACCCCCAAACGCCCTCCCTGTGCCCCAGAGGCCCTCCACCGGTCTTCAAATGTCCACCAGGCACCCGATGGCCCTCCCGGCGCCCCCAAGGCCCACCCAGACCCCCCAATGCCCTCCCCCGCCCCCCAAAGGCCCATCGAGTTCCCAAAAGACCAACAGGGTCCCAAAGGCCTTCCACCGGTCCCCAAATGTCCCCCAGGCTCCCAACTGGCCCCCGGACCCCCAAAGGCCCTCCCTCGGCCCCCAAAGGTCCACCGGGCTCCCAAAGGACCAATCAGTCCTCAAGTGCCCCCCCGACCCCCCAAGGCCCAGCCTGTGCCCCAAAGACCCGCCCCCGGTCCCCAAATGTCCCCCCAGCCCCCCCAGGCCCACCGCGTACCCCCAAGGCCCCCCCACCCCCCCCAAAGCCCTCTCCGGACCCCAAAGCCCATCCCAGTAGTGTTTGGTTGTGGTTTACCTTGTCACAGTTACATTTTCTTGATTTTTCAAAGTTCATTTTGAATTTCTTTCGTTGAAGTGCAAGAGTTGGAATATTTCAGTAGAGTTAGGTTGTGATTTACCTTGTCACAGTTACATTTTCTTGATTTTTCAAAGTTCATTTTGAATTTCTTTCGTTGAAATGCAAGAGTTTGAATATTTCAGTAGTGTTTTGCCGTGGTTTACCTTTTCACAGTTAAATTTTCTAGATTTTTCAAAGTTCATTTTGAATTTCTTTAGTTGAAATGCAAGAGTTGGAATATTTCAGTAGTGTTTTTTCGTGGTTTAACTTGTCACAGTTATATTTTCTTGATTTTTCAAAGTTCATTTGAATTTCCTTTGTTTAAATGCAAGAGTTGGAATATTTCAGTAGCGTTCGGTTATGGTTTACCATATCACAATTACATTTTCTTGATTTTCAAAGCTCATTTTTAATTTAATTGTTTGAAAAGCAAGAGTTGGATTATTTCAGTAGTGTTTGCTTGTGGTTTACCTTGTCACAGTTACATTTTACTGATTCTTCTATGTTATTTTGAATTTCTGTATGTGAAATGCAAGAGTTTGACAATTTAAGTATTGTTCGGTTGTGTTGTAAATTTTCAACTTTACATTTTATTTAAATGTAATAGTTCTTTTTTAATTTAATTATTTGAAATGAAAGAGTTGGAATATTTCAGTAGCGTTTGTATGTGGTTTAAATTGTCACAGTTAAATTTCCTTGATTTTTCAAACTTCATTTTGAATTTATTTTGTTGAAATTCAAGAGTTGGAATATTTCAGTAGTGTTTGGTTGTGGTTTAACTTGTCACAGTTAAATTTTCTTGATTTTTCAAAGTTAATTTTGAATTTCTTTAGTTTAAATGAATTAGTTGGAATATTTCAGTGGTGTTTGGTTGTGGTTTACCTTGTCACAGTTACATTTTCCTGATTTTTCAAAGTTCATTTTGAATTTCATTCGTTGAAATGCAAGAGTTGGAATATTTCAGTAGTGTTTGGTTGTGGTTTACCTTGTCACAGTTACATTTTCTTGATTCTTCAATGTTCATTTGAATTTCTTTCGTTGAAATGCAAGAGTTAGAATATTTCAGTGGTGTTCGGTTGTGGTTTACCTTGTCACAGTTGAATTTTCTTTATTTTTAAAAGTTCATTTTGAATTTCTT
>NC_142810.1:12153929-12176641 GCF_049724085.1 Artemia sp. Qi Xiang Cuo | reverse complement strand
AAAAAATCTTTGTTGTACTTCATTTAGGCAGAAGATCTATTTTGCAAGGTTTCACTTTTATAACACACAGATTTTGAAAGGTCATAAAAGGTCAGGACCCTCTAGAGGGAGGAGTGGAGGTAGGTAGGGTGCATTGCCTGCACAGCATAGGCCTAAACAAGCTTATCAGGCAATACCACAAAGATAGCCCTTTTAACTACTAGTATTACCAACCCACATTTTAAACACATTTAAAAAAATACTTATTCAATAACTTCTTTGAAATCCCTTACAGCCTGCTGTGATTTTAATGGGTACAGCAAACCTGTATTAGCAAAGGAACAATACAAAATGGCCTATAGCCTATAGTTCAGGACCATATCTGAACCATTAGGAGGGAGGTTCATTGTCTGCATAGCAATAGGCCTAAACAAACTTATCAGGCAATACCATGTAGATAGCCCTTTTAACCACTAGTATTACCAACCCAAAGTTAAATTACAGTCTAGGCTACTTTTTATAGTTCATTTGACTTATTTAAAAGTCAATCAGGCTTTTATAACCTATAACTCACCAAATACTTCACCAGGCTTTGGAGCTGAAAATGCTATGTTAGGGCTAAAGGCTATAAGAAGCTGTTTTTACTCACTCTGTCAGGTAGTTTTAGGTCTCGGGATTTTTTCCAAGATTCTTTGCACAAGGGAACACAACAGTATGGTCCTCCCATTGATGAGACTCGAAAAAGACCACAAAAAGTGGCCTTTATTGTTATTTTCTTCTTTATTCCTATTAGAGATGTGGATTTTTACCAACAACATGGCTGCCAAGAGTAGTTCTTTTTCTCTCCGAGGGTGGCGCTTCAAAAACGAATAAGGTCTATACTATTTATAGACCTTCAGAACGGCTCAAAACGGTTTCTCAAACGTCTTCTTCTGCAAATGATCTTCGTGATTTCAGCTTGCTGTTGTGTTAGGCTGAAAAGGATGCAATGAGTCCCCTTTTAGTTTCCCGATCCGATCCCACTACTCCCGCTTTCATCCTTTTGGCCCTTCTTTTAGCACGCAGCCGCGTTAGAAATTCCTTGCGCTGACGACGCAGCTATTTGCAGTTCAGACACCGTGGACCATTAGCCAAGACACTATGTTTTCAAAACGCCGTCAACCGCTTCAAGAAGAAAAATCAGTTAATTTGAATTCGGACTTTCGACGAAGAAGAAGCCTGCTGATAAATAGAAGAAGAAGAAGAAGAAGACGAAAAACCGAAATTGTGAACCAAGATCCCTCTTCTCGGACTAAAAAAGCCTGTTTATTTTGTTTTCCACACTATTTTACCTTCTGCTTTGCCTTTTTTTCCATCGGATCAAATGGCCGAGAGCAACTTCTACTTCTTCTTGGGCTGCTGTGTGGCGATCTTGACCACGCTTTAGACAGTATTATACCTTATGGGCCTAATGGTCCAGTCCAGTACAGGCTCTCTACGAAGGTGATGAACGCAGTAACGATTTCAAAAATGCTTAGCTACTCATGAGTATTCATTTATTGGAAAACTGGTTTCAAAAACCAGACTATTAATGCAAACAAGTATGGCAGTCTTTGCCCATAGTTTCGCATAATCAAAAGAAGAAAAAAAAACGCTGTAGCTGCTGCCTTGTAGATTGCACAAGTCCATAGGACTATGCCCAAACGAGCAATGTAAACCTGATTGTAAAAGCATAAGAAAATGTATCTCTTTTCCGCTCTCAAGATCAGCCCGTCGATTTTCGCCGTGTACAAGACATCCGAAACAGTGGAAAAGTAATGCAAAACAGGGTTTTCGATTTTTTCTTTCCTTTAGGAAAGATACTTGCACCTTAAACATTCACTTATGCTCCTTACCCTCTTACATCATTCATCTGCACCTAACTTAAACTAAAGCTGCAGTTCCACTAGACTGAACACATTTGTCTGCCGTCGATGGTTTCCTCTAACGCACTTGAGTCGTTTTAAGAGGGGAGTATCGACCTCTAAGTCACGGGATACATGTTTCTTTCTTTTCATGCCAGACTTGGCCTGCATGATAGAGGTAAGGGTCACACTTTGAGCGAATTCCTATGATCTGTTTTCACATCTTTCAACTTAGAAAAGAACCGCTCTACAACTGCGTTCGAAAACGGGAAGGTCAAAAGATACTGCACAACCCCAACTATGTTGGGGAATCTCTGTGTACCATTTGGCGTCTTCAAAGAAGCCATATGGAGCCAGAAATGACAGAAGTCTGTCACATCTGGAATACCAAAGATCAGTAGACTCTGCCAGTCTTCTGTAATCTGTTGTACATCCCATAATGGTGACTTACACTACTGAAGGATCTATTGGAGAAGAATGACAGCACGAATATCCAAAGCTTTTACAGGGTTAAGTATTTCGCACAATGTAAACAGTTCATCTTTAAATGAAAATCGCTGCTTGATTTGCTTCACCGCCTCTACACACAACTTCCGATCACATTCATATATGACTTTCACTTCACGTTCATCTGCTTTTGTACTCGGGTCTGATTGCAAGGTTTGTAGATACTCGTGAGCTGCAACTCCCAAGTACACATCTTCCACTGTATCACCACTTCCACTTCATCTTCCACTGGTATTCACTTGCGTTGTGGGGGTCAAGATTCAAAGGCGAGGTTGATCTGACGTTGCTGGTCTTCATGAAATTCATGGCCAGTTTTCTCAAGATTATCTCCACCTCACACATGAGCCAATTACACATAAAGTAATAAGCCACATCTGTGGGAAAAAGACTTCCCCCACCACTCCTGTATGAGCTTATACATAATAATACCCATTATGACAATGATAATGAAAAAGCTAAGCTATTTGCAACTCTTTTTGTTAATAAACTAACATCAAATAATCGAAGCAAAATGTCCCCAATTCCTATGAACCCAAGTTACCAACCACGCCCAGGATCCGAGTATATAACTAGTCCATTTTCAATCCAGGAAATGAATAATGCAATACATCATATTAGGACAAAAACTAGTGGCAGCTATGATAATATACACCCTTCATGTATAAAGAATCTCACCCCTTCATACAAACAGGAACTGCTAAATTGTTATAATCACGCTTGGGCATCTTCTATGTTCCCCAATATATGGAAATGTTCGTCCCTCCTACCAATCCTAAAGAAAAATAAACCCAAAGATAACCCTTAGTCCTATAGGCCCATAATGATTACTCCTGTGATGGGGAAAATAATGGAGAAAATGATCTATCACAGACTCCTCTGGTTTGTTGAAAAAAATAATATGATCCCTCACACTCAAACTGGATTCAGGAAATATCACTCCTCAACAGATGCTTTTATTTTGCTAACGAATACAATAAATGAATCATTCTCAAAAAGTAATGTCCTAGTTGCAGCTTTCCTAGATTTTGAAGGGGCATAAGACAATGTGAACCACCAAATCCTTCTAAACAAACTTGCAAACCTTGGACTACCACCCAAGCTAGTATCTTTTATAAAATCCTTCATAGAAGTGCGAAATTTCCTTGTTTGTGTTGGTTCTGCCTCTTCACCCCAAAAGACAACAGCCAAAGGCCTACCTCAGGGAGCAGTCCTCAGTTGCCTCCTCTTTGCCCTATATCTCTGGGATATGAACCTCCTCCACACGAATCTACAATATGCTGACGATCTGGTGCTATGGTCATCTGGCAACACCTTTGAGATAGCACAGTCAAATCTGCAAAAGTCACTTTTCCAATTTGAAAAATTCTCTCAACATTCGGATTTACCCATTGCACCTACCAAGTCAAAAATAATCCAATTTCACCGAAAGCGAAACCATGTTAATGCAAAACTAACCCTAAATGGAACAACTCTTCCAGAAGATAATCAAATTAATTACGTAGGTCTCATGCTTGACCAAAAACTTAATTTCCACCTCCACATTTCAAACACAATAAAAAAATGCTATAGAAAAACAATTATACTAAAAAGACTTCTTTCCACACCCTGGGGATGTAAGGAGAAAACCTTACTCCAGTTTTATAATTCACATATAAGACCCCATATTGACTATGGGCTCATCGTCTATGGTGGATGTGCAAAGACCCAGATGCAAGAAATTGAAACAACACAAAATGATAAAATACGTCTCATATTTGGTCTTAGGAAACCCACAAATTCCAAGTTTCTGCTTATGAAGAGTGGATTAACAACAATAAGGGAGAGACGTATCTTTCGCTTGACAAAATATCTTACAAAAATTGAATCAAATAGCTGACACACCCTACATAATTGGTTAAGAAATCCAGCCATGTATAGAGGCATTGCAGATGAGTATGCTAATATTCAGAAGAAGTTCCTCGTACCGGCAAAGTCTATTGCACCTACTTTCCCCCAATCTCTTCCATGGAATTGGTCAATTCTCATAATAAATACTGATTTCTCAAGGTGGAATAAAGATTTAACCCCCATTGCTTTTGTCCAGAAAAAATTTGCTGAACTTAATACAATTACCTATAAAAATCACTTCCAAACATTTGTTGATGGGTCAAAAAGGAATGAGAAGGTAGTAAGAGGTGCTTTCCTTCCTCACCTAAAAATTGCAATGTGCGAGAGATTATATAATAATTTATCTATAATGTCTGCTGAGTTAAATGCCTAAATCATGGCATTAGAACACCTTAAGGATAACCAACCTCTGATTGCAAATTCAAATAATATTATTATATATTCCGACTCTTTATCAAGCCTTGAGTTGCTGGCCTTAGCTCCTCTGTATAAGTTGGACATTGACACTTATCATTGTCTCAGTATTATAGATAATCTTGCTTCAAGTGGCATAAGAACTTATTTTCAGTATATTCCTAGCCACTCTGGCATAAGTGGTAATCATCAGGTTGATGAAATAGCAAAAAATGCTATAAATATTGACCAGCCAAGTGGGAGATCAATCTCGATTAGAGATTTTTACCGATGGAGACTATCAGATATTAATTTTAACAAGAATAATCCTATCCTTTTCCCCTTTCCCAATAAGTATTTTTCTAAAATTTATCATAGAATTCATTCTGGAACAAATGGACTAAATTTTCTTGCATTCTCGTATAAGTTTTATAATTCAAGTGGTTCAATTCCCCTGTCCCCTCTTTTCAGGCATTGTAATATGAATAATGAAACAATTGACCATTTCCTATTTGAATGTAATATGCTGACGTCTGCACAACTTACCTTGCTTTGTAAACTGTTAAAATGCTTCAAACACCACAAAATCTCACTATCAGCCAAGAGCCTAGCCAACTATACCTGCACACAGAGCATAAAAATCGACATCTATCATCTCATAATTGAACTCCTAGAGTCAAAAGATCTACTGAAAGATATCTGAAAAAATTTAATAAGTATGAGGCAATCAAGCCAGTAGCTCTGTAGCCCACAGAGTGAAGCAAAAGGAAAAGGGCTAAATAGTATTACTGAAAAGCCCGCCTGCTGTTAAATAGAAGAAGAAGAAGACGAAAAAATGAAATTGTGAACCAAAATCCCTCTTCTGGGACTAAAAAAGCCTGTTTATTTTGTTTTTCACACTATTTTACCTTCTGTTTTGCCTTTTTTTCCCATCTTCTTCTTCTATTTATCAGCAGGCGGGCTTTTCACAGGGTCAAGTATTTCGCAAAATGTAAACAGTTCATCTTCAAATGAAAATCGCTGCTTGATTTGCTTCACCGCCTCTACATACAACTTCCGAGCACATTCTTAGATGACTTTCACTTCACGTTCATCTGCTTTTGTACTCGGGTCTGCGTATAATCTCTGCGTACCATTTGATGTTTTCAAAGAAGCCACATGGAGCCAGAAATCACAGACGTCTCTCACATCTTGAAGATCAAAGATCAGTAGACTCCGCCATTCTTCTATAATTTTTCGTGCATCCCACGATGGTGCCTTATACCGCTGAAGGATCTTTTGGAGAAGAGTGGCAGCACCGATATCCAAAGCTTTCACAGGGTCAAGTATTTCGCAAAATGTAAACAGTTCATCTTCAAATGAAATCGCTGCTTGATTTGCTTCACCGCCTCTACATACAACTTCCGAGCACATTCATAGATGACTTTCACTTCACGTGCATCTGCTTGTGTACTCGGGTCTGATTGCAAGGTTTGTAGATACTCGTGAGCTGCAACTCCCAAGTACACATCTTCCACTGCGAGGTATTCACTTGCATTTTGGGGGTCAAGATTCAAAGGTGCGGTTAATCTGACTTAGCTGGTCTTCATGAAATTCCTGGCCAGTTTTCTATGCCCAAACGATGCCTATGCCTAATTTTATTTTTGGAAGAACGGTTTTTCACTTTGGAAAAGAAGATTGAAATCTGTAAACAGCTCCAGTACACAAAGCTGGAACTCAAGCTGAATCCGAAGCAGTGGATTCTTTAGGGCTTGCCATGCCCTGTCGTTTGCGTAAGTGGGATCTTCAGCTACTACTAACTGAAAGTAGCTACAGGGTGCATCCCAATTCTGCAACAGTCGCTGTACGCACATCCAAAGTGATAGCCAACGTGTCTGACCTGGGGTAAGTACATTCAGGATTGGGGTGTCAGTAAATAGCTGATGTAGTTCAAACTCAGAGCGCCTTTTGGCACTCATGTTGAGGTTATTGTATACAGTCCGACATAGATCTTCCAGTTGCTTTGGCAATTGTTTGCAAGCATAAGAAGCCTGCAAAAGAATGGAATTGCTTCTGCACTTGACACACATAACAGATGGGAATTTTTCTTTGATTCTGCTGACAACGGAGTTCTCACGCCCAAACATAGTATTGCAAGTGTCTGCACAGAACCCAACTCAGTTCTCCGTAGGTATCTTTTTGTCTTCAAGAACTTTGCATAGCAGATTGAAAATAGTTTCTGCCTTCCCGTCGGAACACTCAACCATATCTAGAAGGTCGACTTCTACTTCGAAATCCTTATTGCAGGATAAAACTGCAATTGCAAGTTGTTTTTTTTACTGCCACATCGGTTGTTTCATCAGTAATGATAGAAAAAGGCGTCAATCTCAACTGATCACTCAGAACTTCATTGTAGTACGGTCCTAATGCCTGTCGGATCACATTTGTCACAATTTGCTTGCCCAGCCTAATTTTTCACAACAACAACCTTGTGTGGCAAACTTTTCAGAAAAGGTACAAGAGTTTCTACAAATGATAAAGGTAGATTGTTTTCGACAATGAAAGCAGCCAATTTGCCCTTTAGGCTTTCTTCTTCGTTTTTGTCTGTGGTAAGGACATGATCAATTCTTGTAGTGAGCTTTCTTGAAGCCTTTAATTTCCTTACACTTTCACTGTGTTTCGCACTCTTTGCATGTTTTCGGAGTTCGGATTTACCACAACACAAGGACTGACTGCAGTGAGAACAGAAAGCCTTTTCACCAGATGACTTGTCCTTTGCAAGCCACCCTTTAAATTCAGGGACGTTCAGCCAGCTGTGTCTGAATTTGGCTTTTTTCCTCTGAGCCTTCTTTCTTGGGAAGGATCTTTTTCTTCTCCCTTTCTTTTCTGCCTTTCTTCCCAACTAAGATGTTCAATGTCAGTTTCAGAAGATGAAAAGCTATCCGACATGATGGTATTTCCTGCAACAAGACTTGATAAGTAAAATGTAATAAGTGCATTACAGCAAAGGATCTATAAAGTATGCTTTACTTCCAAAAGAAAGGAATTCACTGTCTCTTCACTGTTGAAAGCTGGTCTTCTTAAATCAGAATTTTATTTTAACAGACATATTAGCAAAAGACGAACCTGTGAAGCACATTGAATAATTGAGTAGATGATATTGAATTAATCTCATACATGATAAGTTTACTGTTTTCAATACAGTTTGACTTAATAATTGTAGCTTTCTTGATCTCAATAGTAAAAAAAAGAAAAGAAAAATGAATGCGAATTATAGAGCCTATGACATTTTTTGCTATATTAAAACAAAACTAATCTATGACACAGGCTACACCAACCAGAAAAAGCCTGTGTAAATCTACTGTACGATAGTCAGAGTAGCCTTAAAGGAAATTGAAACCCTCTTGACCTTTTAAACCTTCCTTTTAGGATATCATAGTTATAGCCAGTCAGGAACTCTCCTCTTTTGAGACTATCGCGCAATAGAGCCAACTTTGCCTGTTAAGTGGATATGCTACTACTTAGTGAATGCCCGAAACAAGATACAGTCCCGAGTGAGCTAATTTCCACTCAGTAGAAGATCTACCAATTTTTCTCCTAAGTGGAAGTTAGCTGTGCTTGGGAATAAATTCACTTTGGGCAATACTGACAAGAGACAGATTCTCTCATTAGAGGAATTTGCCTGGGGTGGGTAATGATCGCAAAATAGTAGAGTTCCTGACTAGTTAGCTATAGCCTACTGCTTAGAGAAACTCTTTTTTTCTCCTTCCATATCCCAGTTCCAGACACCTGCAGCCCATGCAGGGTACATGTAGGCTATCCTGCTTGGTGCGGAATCCATTTATTCTGTCCTGAGTGGCCATAGTGCTGCTCAGGATAGCTACAATGGTTCATGTGTGCTTTGCAGATCAGTTCTGGACAAATTCTGGGCAATTTCTCTGTTAGAATTAAACTTGACTTCAAGAAGAGGGCCAGAATTACCAGTCTTTTACCGATCTAAATACATAGACCCAGACCCAACTTGCATTCTTCTTTTGAGTAGGCTATTTTGAGATTTTAAAACATTCTGAATCTGTGAAGCACATGGTGTCACTAAACCATGGTGGCCTAGCTCTCCTGTAGGCTACTATGTTGGCAATAGACTTTCTAATCTTATACTGGCATTGGAAAAAAGTGTCACCTTAATTTTCCTCAGATCCTGGAATTAACTGAAATATCAGAGCAGATTGAAGCACAGCCTGTGCAAATTTTCAAAATTGGGCCTTGTCAAAATTTTGCCGCTAACACTAATGACTTTTTGAAAATCCATAACAGAATTGGCCTTCTAATTTTACTAGTTTGAAAATCCTTTTTTATTGGAGTTGGAGACTCCAGTAATCTAGAAAAATACACAATTCCAAAAAATATCCGTTTTCAACTGAAAATCCGACTAAATTCCGAAGTCAGACACGATATTTTTTTGTCCGACAAGAGGGCCGAAAATCCGACAATGTCAGAAAAATCCGACACAGTGGAAGCACTGTCCCAAACCCAAAATTACGCGGCAGCTTTATTTCTTAAAGTATATTAACGGCGACTCTAATTACTATGAATACAGAATAAAATTGTCAAGCCGTTTACAATAGTTTTCTCCTTTCTTTTTTTTGTCTCCTTTTGATCTTAATACATGGAAGTTTAGACGCAGTAAGATCAATTATTCTTTAATAAAATAAAGTTTTTTTTAAGTGATCATCATTTAATTCTTTAAATTGACAGCATAAGAAAAAAATGAATTAAATAATTGTTTTAGGGTTAACGGAAAGCAGGTCGTCCCCGTCTGGGGTGGGAGGACGTCATAAAGAAAGATTTAAAGGAAATGGGAACTACGTGGGCGGGTGTAAAAAGGGAGGCTTTGAATAGATTGGGGTGGAAGAGGAGCGCGCGTAGCTGTGATGGTCACAGGTGGCTTGATGCTGCGGTGAGTTTTTAGTAGTAGTAGTAGTAGTAGTTTTGCTCTTGTATGGTATACCAGACAAACACCTTACAACGATTAGTGCTACGTATAAGAACAACGCTGCTGCGGTTCAAGCGGAAAATGAGATGAGCAGCTGGGTTCGTATAAAATCGGGAGTTAAGAAGGGCTGTTTCTCTTCACCATGGGCGTAGATCCAGCATTGTTATGGGGGTCAAGAGGGGTCTCCATCCGGCGAGTAAATAGCATGGGCTATATATTATTTTTTTCTCAACTTTAGTGGTTCAATTTACAATTATTTACCGTGCCCCCCCCCCAAAACGGCTCCACTGCTATACTACTTTGTAATGATCATTGTCATGGACTTTGTTTTAAGGAGCACAGGAAAGGCAATGGGAGACCACGGAATCAAATGGGAAGAAAAACTTTCTTGGACTTAGATTATGCTGATGATTTATGCATTTTAGGTGAAAGTGTGAGTAAAATGAATGAACTTTAAAAAATTTTGCGAGTTCAGGGTGCTAGAATAGGTTTAAAAATTAATACTACCGTGGGTTCCCACATATACATTTTTTTCTCTGCGAAATATCGTATTATAAAATTGCAAACGAAATTCGCATGCTAACGCGATATTTATAATAGGGGATCACACTACACAATTTATTATCGTCCGATTTTCAGTGGCAAAAATTTCAAAAAGAAAATGGTCTTTATAATTTCTAGAAAAAATAAACTTACAGACTTATGCCTTCTTTATTAACAAAAAAAATATCAGGACTTTACATAACAGGGAAATAATATATGATTTTTTTTTTTACCTTGATTTGAATTTGAATTTGAAATCAAAATTTGCTTAATTTGAAAAAAGATCCATTGAATTCTTAGTATTCATTTTTATGTTTCTTAATACGATTTATTCATCAGAATTATCACCCTAGCTGAGATTTGTGAACTTGTACGATATTTTAGGAAATCTGATAGATTTTAGCCAAAATTCGCAAACAGCTGCGATATTTGCATATCTGGCCGAATAATCGTGTTCGTATGCGAATAATCGTATATGTGGGAACCCAGGGTTAAGAAGACTAAGTCACTAAAGCTAGAGATAAGTGAAGATGAAAAGGTGACGCTGAGTAGCGAAAAGGTTGATCAGGTGGACTGTTTCATTCACCTTGGTAGTATTGTTCGGAAAGACGGTGCGAGCAGGGAGTGGTAGGAGCCCCAAACTATTTTACAACCAATAAAACTTGATTTAAAACAAATGAATCCACCTACTAGCAGAAAAACTTTTCGTTGATTCGAAATTTAGACCTTTAATCGAAACCCATTTGCTAATAAATTACGATTCTGTCTTAACTAACAATAATTAAAACCGAGAAAGTAACGATGAACTGTCAATGGCACTTATATTTTATAATTCATATTAGACCCATGCTAAAACACCCAAGTTTTTTTCTTCGATCAGTTTCCTATACTCTTTGGTCACAATATTCTAACAAGATTTATAATTTATATATTTTTAATGCAAAAAAAAATCATGAGGATCGTTCCAGTTCTTCTCAATACGCTTGAGTGCTCGGAACTCTCTTGCATTTATAACTTCTTTTTATACCCCCCCCCCCTGCAGAATTTGCCCATCAGCCTCCCTGAAGAAGAAGAGAAAATAGTAACTCACCGGAAACTTCAACAATGTCACCAGGTACCAAGTCACGGGCCTTGATCTTTTGGATTCGTCTTGTCAGCTCGGACAAGTATTTTTTCTGCGTTCACAATACTTTCTTGCGTTCGTGACTTCTTTTTATACCCCCCTCTCCCCTGCAGATTTTGCCCCTCACCCTCCCTGAAGAGGAAGAGAAAATATTAACTCACCGGAAACTTCAACAGTGTCACCAAATACCAAGTCACGGGCCTTGATCTTCGGGATACCGGCCTTGTCAGCTCGGACAACTTTACCCATTTCTGGCTCGTACTCTTTCGACGCTTCAATAGCAGACTCTGCGTTCTTTTCCTAAAATCAAACAGAAAACAGAATTAGTCTGCACAACATTTCCCTTTAAACGGATAGAATTTACCCTGTTTCAACACACCGAGTCTACCTGCTAAAACCTTGGGGAATTAGCACTGCAAAGTAGAAATTATGTCATCTGCGATAAAGGAATTCCATATGTACACACTCAAAAATTTATTAAAGGAAAAGTACCAAGAACTTCTTTCCATGGAGGGTAGGTAAATATTAAAAAATTAACCCTTACAAATTACATCTTTTTTCTTCTATCAGATAGTAGGAACCCTAATTAAGAGAGATACATAAAAACTGACACATAATGACAAATGCCCCTTAGAACATGGCCTTTCAAAACCCGAAGTTTAACAAAAATATTAAAGTTCAATGAGAATTTAATTTCTTCAACCTCTATTAGGGTTCTATAAACAACATGTGCTTATGTCATTTGAAATGTAGTTTAATGAGTTTTTACATGGCTAATGTCATGTTTACAGACAACAGTGGTCATATATCCCAAAGAGCATGGGTAACTTAAAAAAGAGGAAACTGGCAATAGTGTCGACAAAAAAAAGACCCTGAACACCATCTAGGGTATGGCAACAGGACGTTTTTTTTCACTTCAAAAAAAAAAAATTTAATTTCTGTATTTTACAATTAATAACACGTTTATGATCTAAGTTCCTGAAAAAACAAAGATTACAAATCATGAAAAAATGTCAAATGAAAAATTAAAAAAAAACTAGCGCCAATTTCCGCTCTTAGAAGTTACCCATGCTCTTTGATCTAGTCTTCAAATGTGTGAACTGTGATACTAAAAATCAGTAAAAGTGAAATAGGATTACTGTAACGTAATAAGATTTTATATGCATCATTATGAACTATTAGCTGAGATTTCGGGATTGTTTTAACTGATTAAACTCGTGTGTTTCGAGCAGTTTCACCGGTTACACCTAGCTAAAGGAGTAATCTATAATGGCAAGTTCGGATATTGGCGTATAATGAGCTTTTTGTAGAATAAACATATTCAAGGAATTGAAGACGATATCAATATTCAGCATGCAATACTTTTCTGAATGTGGTCATACGAGAGACAAATTTTTGACGAAGGTTGCGCCCTAATGACATTTGGTCTAGTTTATTAATGTTTTTAGATATTTGTCAACAATCCTATTTTAAATTGTTTATTAAAATAAGTCTATTTAACTGCCACTGTAGTATTTCTTTTATTTGGTTTTTGTCATGTGAACAAAAATTTCAGAGCTGCATTGGTGGAATTACACTAATTACCTAAGCCCTACTTACGGAAATTGAGTTAAATTGACAAAGCTACTCACAATCATTGTAAAGCTAGACGAAAAACAGGTTTTTATTATTTAGTTCTGCCCTAAGCCAAATTAGATATTTCTGTTATATAAGATTTTTTTCTTATGATTGATAAAGGACATTTTTTGACTATACTATTCCGTTCGTACTAATAATACTATCTTGATAAAAAAAAATCCATTTGGTCAATTTTATCATCATTCAAAAAAGGGGGGTGGGGGGAGCATCCCGTCATGTCACCCTCCAACCTATGGGTAAGTATGAACTATAAACCAAGATTACCATTTATATTCCTGTCAAAACATTTTTAAACTTGTATTCTCGGTTTTCCCACTTTTAGAAATTCTTCCAAAACTAGGTCAAATTACAAAAAATCAAGACTCCAGAAAAAAGCCTATGTTGAGACGATTATGAAATTTCTATATTGTGAAGCTAAAACAAAAAAAAACACTGAATTGTCCAACACTTGCGGCTACAAAAAATATGATAAAAAGAGCTGCCGGTGACATTTCAGAAGTTACTCTGTGTTGAAGGCTCTCATTGGGCTGTACCAGCTTAAATACAACAATCAATTTGTTTCTAATTAAAATTCAGTTGATTAATTCAGCAAGTCAATTTAAAACCTAGTATTGACACCGTATCTTCCCACGGAATGCTTAGTTCTCTGGAAAAAATAGTGTCATTTTTTAGACCGAAAATCTAGATAAGTATAATAGGTAATGTAAATAAATATAAATTGACTTGTATATTGAAAAGTTTCGGATTCATCAAAATAACTATTTCTTAGCTTTACTAACCTTAAATAACAATTAAGCAAAATTAAATGTTTCAAGGAAATTCTGCACTGAATAAATCCTGCTTATTTCATGTTTCTATATAGGCACTGTATGGATTAAATTAGCGTTAAACACAGTTTGGCAGAAACTTGACAGAATTACGAATGCTAACCAAATAAATAGCATTCCTAATCGGATTATATTTGAAGTAACAAAAAGGATAATTTAATGTGCAACCCAAGTATATTTCATAAGGAATGTAAGTGATTGTAATTCCTGACCTAGATTCAGTATGAGATTATTTTTTTTAGATTTTGAAATCTCATTAATTCAGTGACCTTGAAAACAATTTCTCGGACTACAAAGCTATAACTCTATTGTGACGTCTCGGACTGCTTGAATGGATTGAATTTATATTAGCGACGGTTTTTGGCATTGATTTGGAATGTATTTTTCTCTATTTAATATTAGTAACGTAGGTGAAAATATGAAATAATGGACAATTCAGATATTATTTTAAATCCAATATTTAATTTTATTTCTCGATCAACGATCGATGGGATCAAAGTAGAGACAATAATTGCTAAGTCGACAAGCTTTTTCAGTCATGAAACCATTCTAAAGGCAAAGGAGGTTTTACACCAGGTGCTAGAGATTGGAACCCGTTTAATTAGATGCCAAAAATACGATAAAAATGTCCTTGACATTTGTATGTGGTTCTATACGACATCGAAAAAAAAACGCAAGATCCAAAAACTCGTGATATACTCACCTTGTGAAATTCCAACAAATGGTGATACGATCGCTGCAACATCAACCTGTCGCATGAATGAACTTTCCTGTAAAATTGATAGTTTGTGTGAGCTAAATAAGCAACATCTCGCTGTACAGGCAACTTCTCCCTGGCCCTCTTCCGCTCAGTCGTCTTGCACCAAGGACCAATCCAATCCTCCTACCTATGCTGTTGTGTTAAAAAATTACCCGTCCAATCTTTCATCTCCACTATTAAGGAAAGTTTATTGATAAAATATGTCCTGAAGCTACAAATGATATTTCAGAGGTGAAACGTTCTTCATCAGAATGGAAAATTTTCGTAAAAAGTAAACCCGCTACCTCCTCAATTGCTGACCTGATGAAAAATTTCCAGCCTGGCCTGTAGGCCTCTGTCAAAACTCCCTCATTCATCGATGTAATAAAAGTCTTACCTACAGAAATGAATGAAAAAGATATAGAGAAAATTCTGTGTTTGATACAATGTATCAAAGCTTTATAGTGTGTCAAGTCACGTGTCCAAAAGATTTATTTTGAACAACAGAATGATCCCCATTCCTTTCTGGAGAATTCTGTGAAGGTGTGTTATGAAAAATTATCTGTCCAGAATTTCATATTCGTACCTAGACGGTTTTTCAGATGCCACCAACAAGGACATTTTGCTGTTGATTGTAAGAACGCAGAACTGTGGTTCCTCGGAGCATTCTTCCACCAGGGATAATCCATGTGTTCGGAACATGTTTTGCATTACATGTAAAGAGTCTAATCACACCTGTTACAGTATCAAATGCCCTGGCAACTCTCAAACCGATAAACGGGCAGCTAAGTAGATAAATGGATATTCGTTTTCTCTCTTGGAACATTAATGCTGGTCTTATAAAAAAATACTTATTCTTCAAAATATACTTCATAATCATGATATTCTGTGTGTGCAGGAACATTTCCTGACCAACCACAGCCTTAGTTTACTTGACATTAGTGCCACTCTCAAAACTTTTTTGGTTCCAGCTAAACGCAATGCTTCTAAAGGCAGAGCTTCCGGTGGCATTGCTTCTTATGTAGCATCGAATCTTAATTCTAGAGTTATCTTTTCTAGTGGTAGTTTTTTAGCTGTTCGAGTAGGTGAGTGCGCAATAATAAATGTGTATTTACCCAAAGATGAAGATTCGGAGAGAGATTATGCATTAGCAGTTAGTAAACTTAGCTCTTGTCTGCGTGATGTCCTTAAACTTAAAATCCCGTGTTTGATCGTAGGTGATTTTAATTGTGATTTAAATTGCAGGTTGTCTTCAGTTTCTATCCGTGTTTCTTTACTGTTAGGAATATTTGGTGATGATTTTAAAGTTCCTCAGAAATCTGCTCAGTTTACTTACATTCATTCTTCCTCTTGCACATCTAACCTCGACCATGTTCTGTCATATAACCTTGATATACCTTGTGTTTATGTATTTTCCAAAATTCAAGTTTCAGACCACCTTTCTGTTGCTTATAGTTTTAAACTAGAAGCTTCTCATATTCCAGTGTTACAGGCTCACTGGAAGTTACTGTTCACTTGCACAAGTGTTATACTTCTCGTGATTTGAATAAAATTAACGCATCTCAGTTCATTGAAAGTTCAGACAGCATCCTTAACAATACCCGGGGTCCATGTCATCTTCCGCGAAAGCTTCTAATAAAGATATTAATGAGGTTAGATTAACTCTTGATATCTACTCCGAAGAAATCTGCCATGCACTTTTGTGTGTTGAAAAAAGGGCAGTTCCTCTTAAAAAAAATATGTATTGGTACACAAGGTCCCGGGTGTTCGGGAAATCTAGCGCTGTCTGAAGCTTGTGACCGTGCTAAATTTTGGTACAAAATATGGAGAGATTGCTTTTCCGTCAAGGAATAGTCAATGAACTGAGAAAAGTATCAAAAAAATGTTTTACTGAGGAACTTGCCCTTCATCGATCTAAAATGCAGACCCTTTACTCCGAGAAGGTCAGGAATTCACCTGATCTACTGTGGAAGCTATTACCTCGTACTAGCTCCTCCAATTTGCCAGACCCGAATGACATTCCTTTGTCCGAGTGGATATCCCATTTTTCAAATGAATTTTCTGAGCCTGATCCTGTTTTAGAGTCACAATTTTGTGACGAGCTCTGTAATTTCAGTGATGAATCTCCTGACCTTGATTTTGTTGTTACTTGTGACGCTGTTATAAAAGCCATATCCCAACTTAAAAAGAAAGGGTCTTGTGGGATAGATAAGGTTAACACTCTACACATCATTAATAGAAGTTATCTATTGGTGCGTCACCTCAGCCCTTCTCATGCAAATGATATTTGTTACAGGTATTGTTCCATCCTCTTTCTGCATTAGTGATTTGACTCCGATTCCCCAAAAAGGGAAATTGAGCTGCAATGTTCCTCTTTCCGTCCCATCACCGTCTCTACTACGATATGCAAACTTTTCGAGCTTCTTTTTCTTGATGAGTTAAGACAGAAATGTTATGTTCCCCCACATCAATTCTGTTTTCAGGCTAATCTTGGCTGTTCTCATGTTCTTACAGCAGTTTTTACTGCCCTCGCTGACGCTGAATCTTCGGGAGAAAGTGTGATCCTCGCCGGACATGACGTTAAACGTGCGTTCAATTCCTTAATTCATTCGTCCATGCTTCTTCATATGGCGAGGTGTAAACCCATCAGTTGTCCGTTTTCTCAGTGATTTATATAGCAATCTAAGCGTGCGTTTAAAACTTCCATCCCGTTTTCCCCTGCAATCGGCTCGTCATCAATCCCAATATAATTGCATTAATTCTCGTGTGAGGCCAAACTCTACGAGTGCCTCGAATATGCGTGTGAATCCACAGTACCCCATCCTCGTTAAGAAAGGGACTAGACAGGGAGCTATCACTTCCCCAACCCTGTTCAATAATAGTGTCCTGGAAGCTCAGGCACAGTGTCTTTCTTCGTGCATTCTTGGGAGAACCGATATGTCTCTTGAATTTTATGCTGAGGACATCTTGAATTTCAGGCAAACGACCCCGCGCATTAAGCAACATTTCAAATTTCCCAAAAATGAATATTCAAAATCGGGCGGTCTTTAAACGCCCAGGAAACCGAAGTTATCCTTAGCAGCATGTGAATTCCCTCTAGCTCTCTTCTAAATCCGGACGGTTCTCTTGTTAAATCCGCAGACCATATTACATACCTGGGCCTTCCAATTGGCACATCTATATGCCACACACGTCGTTTGCTGATTTCTCACGTTGAGCGTAAAATTAGCATTCCTTACGCTGTAATCGTTAAAAGCAAACTACGTTTCAACAGTTACATTCTAGCATCCATTTATAACGCCACAGCCCTTCCACATCTACTTTACATTGCTTCTTTCTGGAAATTCTTTATAGTTACAGATAAAAAGCACCTACGATCAATCTTCTTCAGATTTGCTAAATATCTTCTACATTTGCCCTCTTGGACAAGAAACCGTAAAATTATTCATTTGTATAAGCTAGCTGACCCTAAAATTAGCATTAATAAATCTCTATCCCGTTTTCAAAGTAAGTTTAATCATCCATGGTCAACAATTTGTTCACAATAGTTTTTTTTATATTAATGTAATGCATGTAATGAATTTTTCTCTCTCTATTTTTTTTGTCATTTTAGCGATTATTCCGTATATGTACCTTTTTTTGACGGGTATTAACCCTAGAAGGGTAAGCTTTCGTAAATTTTACGACGCAAAAACACTTTTTCGCGGTTGCCATGGAAACGGATGCATTGCGCGAACCGACCTCCCCGATATGCTCATATTATGACTAGCCAGCTCTTGTGCCGTCACCGAGGTTTTATTATCTGAACCGGTTGGGGAGATATTAAGGGTGAGTAGTAAAATTTACGAAAGCTTACCATCTACGTAACTTTTTCACCTATTTCAGGAAAAGGGATTTTTTGATCAAAACTTAGTAATTAGTAAGTTTCTTCGGACAATGAGGCTAGATCAGTTTTTTAACGTTGTTGACAAGCTTCGTAGCAAATTTTGAGAGGAAATAGCACATGAAAATGCTGAATTTGTCTATTTTCTGATTTACAAATGAGCAGCAAAATTTTTTCACAATAACAAATGGAAATGTAATGACTAACAACTTGTTTGCATTGATTCCATTTGCAGCAAACCTACTGAAATAACCGTTTCGACTGACTACACTTGGTACAATATGAAAACATAAGAGAGACCTCCCGGAAGACCTGATGGTCAGCAAAGAGATAATCACAAGAACCTCAATCTTCTGTTTCGATCGAGAGCTGACTAGTGTCTTATCTTCCTAAGCCATCACAAATGGTCCTGCTTCTGTCAACTTGCCATGAGGGTACTAGTATCACGTATCCAAGCAAGAAGCCTGAGATCATTGAGTACTACAATAACACCACAGGCGGTGTAGACACGTTTGAACAAATGTGTAGTTCAATGTCAGCGGCTCAGAAGACAAACACGTGGCCCATGTGCATTTTTTATGGGTTGATCAACATAGCGTGTATCAACAGTTATATCATCTACTCCCTCAATATCTCCAAATATGGTGGAAGACCACTTTCACGAAAGTATTTCATGAATGTTCTGTTCAAAGAGTTGACCCAGCCACATATGACCACTCGCTTAGAAACTCCCCCTTTGCAGTGCTCGATCAGACTCGATATCAGTCAAAAAATGGAGGTGACAGGTGAAATACATTCAGGAACGTCTGTGGAAGGGAGAAGAACAACCTTCAGCCTCTGATCAGACCGCATTCGCCGAATGACTACCAATTTTTGCAACCACTGCAAAAAGCCGTTCTGTGGTGAACACCGTGCGAAGTCATGCATACCATGTGACTCCAAGAAATGAAATCAACCTTTTGTGCTGTGTAAAACATTATCTGAAGATCTGTTTTTGATAATTCCCACTTACTTTTAAAATATACTTAAGTGATGAGTTTTAAAAGTCAATGTTTCTGCAAGTAGTAATTTTTACGAAAGCTTACCATCTACATAACTTTTTGGGAAGCTTACCTTTCTAGGGTTAAATGAATAATAATAATGATATTAGTATTAATAAATCTCTCTCCCGTTTAAAAAAAAACTATTATCATCCTTTCGTTAGTATCATTGGTCGTATTAATGTAATTAATGAAGAGTTTTTTTTGTCATGTATTTGAATTTTCAATGTGTCTTTGTGTCCTTCTTTTTCTTCCTTTTTTTCTTTTTTTTTTCTTTAGTAATCACTACGTCTACTTTACATTTTTTACCATTTTTTATGGGCAATAAATTAATAATAATAATAATAATTGCTCTTGACAACAGAATTACTTGAAGATGCCTCTGATTGGATGAGGCGGAAAATTGTTTGAGGAGTGCCTCGTTTTAAAAATTATACTGCAATATTATCAACAAGTTTTGGTAGTCTGTGCTTATTTACGAATAAAACATGCCCTTAGAGCCAGGCACATACGCAGGAATTTGTTTCGGGGGGGGGCCAAATCCTTCAAACCCATTATTAGGTGAGAAAATTCATACACTTAGGGTAAAATGATAAAAATCATGAGATTTCGGAGGGGGCCCGGAGGCCCCCCCCCCTGCGTACGTCCCTGCTTAGAGCTTTAAATTATTACCCTTTTCAATGGAGGGAGGTCCAAGGTTTCAGTCTAAATGGATATGCTTTCACCAACCATTTTACTGATTTGGGATATTTGTTCAGTGGCGAATCCACCACTGATTTCATGTGTTTTTATATAGTGACAAAAGTGGAATATCCAACTTGGTGAGATAGTAAGTTTGCCTACAAACTTAACCATTAACGTTTACGTTAAGAGTCAATTTGATCGGCTCCATCCTAATTATTCCGTTATGGTGGCGCTTTTTGCAACTCTTATCATTTCCTATATGTTTCGATCGGCGTGGTTTATTGGTCAAAAACCAAACATAGGGCGAACCAAAGCCAACCAATGTAAGTTGTATCAAACTTTTTTGATACTTTTCTCAGTTCCTTGACTATTCCTAGACGGAAAGGCAATCTCTCCATAATTTGTACCAAAATTTAGCACGGTCACAAGCTTCAGACAGCGCTAGATTTCCTGCGGAGTAGATATCAAGAGTTAATCTAACCTCATTGATGTCTTTATTAGAAGACTTTGCAGAAGATGAAATGGAACCCGGATCTTGTTAAGGATGCTATCTGAACTTTCAAAGAGTATAGGAAACTGACCAAAGAGTATAGGAAACTGATCGAAGAAAAAACTTGGGTGTTTTAGCATGGGTCTAATATGAATTATAAAATATAAGTGCCATTGACAGTTCATCGTTACTTTCTCGGTTTTAATTATTGTTAGTTAAGACAGAATCGTAATTTATTAGCAAATAGGTTTCGATTAAAGGTCTACATTTCGAATCAACGAGAAGTTTTTCTACTAGTAGGTGGATTCATTTGTTTTAAATCAAATTTTATTGGTTGTAAAATAGTTTGGGGCTCCCACCACTCCCTGCTCCCACCGTCTTTCCGAACAATACTACCAAGGTGAATGAAGCAGTCCACCTGATCAACCTTTTCGCTACTCAGCGTCACCTTTTCATCTTCACTTATCTCTAGCTTTTGTGACTTAGTCTTCTTAACCCTGGGTTCCCACATATACGATTATTCGCATACGATCACGATTATTCGGCCAGATATGCAAATATCGCAGCTGTTTGCGAATTTTGGCTAAAATCTATCCGATTTTCTAAAATATCGTACAAGTTCACAAATCTCCGCTAGGGTGATAATTCTTATTAATAAATCTTATTAAGAAAAATAAAAATTAATACTAAGAATTAAATGGATATTTTTTTCAAATTCATCAAAGTTTTATTTAAAAGTAAAATTCAAATAAAGTTAAAAAAAAATCATCTATTATTTCCCTGTTATGTAAAGTCATGATATTTTTTTTGTTAATTAATATGGTATGAGGCTGTAAGTTTCTTTTTTCTAGAACTTATAAAGACCATTTTCTTTTTGAAATTTTTGCCACTGAAAATCGGACGATAATAAATTGTGTAGTGTGATCCCCTATTATAAATATCGCGTTAGCATGCGAATTTCGTTTGCAATTTTATAATACGATATTTCGCAGAGAGAGAAAAAAAATGTATATGTGGGAACCCACGGTAGTATTAATTTTTAAACCTATTCTAGAGTATATTCCAAGGTACCATTTTGCGCACGCCCCCGTACCAAACAGGTTTTTCTGGTAGGTAAACAGGTCATTACACTCGGTCATTACACTCTTTGTCAAGAGGAATGAGTACAATACATCTTTCAAAGAGGAACGAGTACGCAATACGGGTCCTAGCGTGATTGATTTTTTGGACAATTGCCTTTAGTCAAGACTAGTTTTTTGGGAATGTGTCGTTTCTAAAGCTAACTATCATTGGAAAAAGGGGTAAAAAGCCTTTTGTTTTTGATAAGAATTGCACAATGAATGTATCGTTTGACGTGGGCATTCCTTATGAGCCAATCAGAGGTTGTTCAATATATGATAACTTGATTTGTGGTTGGGATTTGAATAAAAGAAATAGTTATGTTATTTGCTTGCATGTATAGGAATTCCCAAGTTATGTGCTTGCGTGAATATGAACTCACATGTTATTTGCTTGCTTGTATATTAAATCCCATGTTATTTGCTTGCATTTATAGGAATTCACACGTTATTGTGCTTGCGTTTATAGTAATACCCAGTTTATTTGGTTGCATGTATAGGAATTCCCTAGTTATTTGCTTGCGTGTATAGGAATACCCATGTTATTTGCTTGCGTGTATAGGAATTCCCATGTTATTTGCTTGCAGGTATAGATATTCCCTTGTTATTTGCTTGCATGTATAGGAATTCCAATGTTATTTGCTTGCGTGTATAGGAATTCCCATGTTATTTGCTTGCATGTATAGGAATTCCCATGTTATTTGCTTGCGTGTATAGGAATTCCCATGTTATTTGCGTGCATTTATAGGAATTCCCTTGTTATTTTCTTGCTCGTATAAGAATTCCCATCTTATTTGCTTGCATGTCTAGGAATTCCTATGTTATTTGCATGCTTGTATAGGAATTCCCTTGTTATTTTCTTGCGTGTATAGGAATTCCCATGGTATTTGCTTGCATGTATAGGAATTCCCAAGTTATTTGCTTGAGTGTATAGGAATTCCCATGTTATTGGCTTGCGTGTATAGGAATTCCCATGTTATTTGCTTGCATGTATAATTTCAGAAAC
>NC_142810.1:12151570-12153429 GCF_049724085.1 Artemia sp. Qi Xiang Cuo | reverse complement strand
ACAGACACAGAGACACACACACACAGAGACACACACACAGAGACACAGACACAGAGACACAGACACAGAGACAGAGACACAGAGACACACACACACAGAGACACAGACACCGAGACACAGACACAGAGACACACACACAGAGACACACACACAGAGACACACCCACAGAGACACACACACAGAGACACACATGTTCCTTTAGTACCTACGCAATTAGGCTTAAATGAAGATATCTATGTAGAGTTTCAACTAGCTATGGCTAAGTTTGCTAAAGACAAGCTATTTTCTTGAGAAAACACACAAACTCAGAAAAAATGATCAATGTTCCTCTAGTACCTACGAAATTAGGCTAAAAATGAAGATATTTATGCAGAGTTTCAACTAGCTATGGCTAAGTTTACTAAAGACAAGCTATTTTCTTCCGAAAACACACAAAATCAGAAAAAATGTTCAATGTTCCTTTAGTACCTATGCAATTAGACTAAAAATGAAGATATTTATGCAGACTTTCAACTAGCTATAGCTAAGTTTGCTAAAGACAAGCTATTTTCTTGCGAAAACACACAAAATCAGAAAAAGAATTTTCAATGTTCATATAGTAACTACACAATTAGACTATAAATGAAGATATTTATGCAGAGTTTCAACTAGCTATGGCTAAGTTTGCTAAAGACAAGCTATTTTCTTGCGAAAACACACAAAATCAGAAAAAATATTGTTAGGTTAGATTAAGTTAGATTAGGTTAGGTTAGCCTACGTACGCGCATATAGGTTAGGTTAGGTTGGATTAAGTTAGGTTAGGTTAAGTTAGGTTAGGTTAGATTAAGTTAGGTTAGGTTAAGTTAGGTTAGGATAGGTTAGATTAAGTTAGGTTAGGCTAAGTTAGGTTAGGCTAGGTTAGCCTACGTACACGCGCGTACGTAGGCTAACCTAGCCTAACCTAACTTAGCCTAACCTAACTTAATCTAACCTATCCTAACCTAACTTAACCTAACCTAACTAATCTAACCTAACCTAACTTAACCTAACCTAACTTAATCCAACCTAACCTAACCTATATGCGCGCGTACGTAGGCTAACCTAACCTAATCTAACTTAATCTAAACTAACAATATTTTTTCTGATTTTGTGTGTTTTCGCGAGAAAATAGCTTGTCTTTAGCAAACTTAGCCATAGTTAGTTGAAACTCTGCATAGATGTCTTCATTTTTAGCCTAATTGTGTAGGTACTTAAGGAACATTGAACATTTTTTTTTGATTTTGTGTGTTTTCGCAAGAAAATAGCTTGTCTTTAGAAAACTTAGCAATAGCTAGTTTAAAGTCTGCATAAATATATTAATTTTTAGTCTAAATGTGTATGTACTAAAGGAAAATTGAACATTTTTTCTGATTTTGTGTGTTTTCGCAAGAAAATAGCTTGTCTTTAGCAAACTTAGCCATAGCTAGTTGAAACTCTGCATAAATATCTTCATTTTTAGTCTAATTGTGTAGGTACTAAAGGAACACTGAACATTTTTTCTGATTTTGTGTGTTTTCGCAAGAAAATAGCTTGTCTTTAGCAAATTTAACCATAGCTAGTTGAAACTCTGCATAAATATCTTCATTTAAGCCTAATTGCGTAGGTACTAAAGGAACATGTGTGTCTGTGTGTGTGTGTCTCTGTGGGTGTGTCTCTGTGTTTGTGTCTCTGTGTTTGTGTCTCTGTGTCTGTGTCTCTGTGTGTGTGTCTCTGTGTGTGTGTCTCTCTGTGTCTGTGTCTCTGTGTCTCTGTGTCTGTGCCTCTGTGTGTGTGTCTCTGTGTGTGTGTGTCTCTGTGTCTGTCTCTATGTGTGTGTGTCTCTGTGGTGTGTCTCTGTGTTT